>NC_142523.1:26885267-27082767 GCF_964205215.1 Stylophora pistillata
TGTACGGCACTTAGGAATTAGTACGTCTAGATCAGAGCTATGGCGAGTAAGACGAGTGCCTTTGGGCCTGACATAATCAGCTATGGGTAAGGTGTAGTGGCCAACGCGACACTTGAAATAGAAAATTAAGTCTTTCACTTCGTGCCAGTATGTTAACGGTAGCAGGTTGAGGCGGGAAAGGCGCTCATGATAAGAAATATCCTCTTGCCAGTGCGTGTTTAAGATGAATTTTGTTGCCCTGCGTTGAAGACTTTCTATTTTTTTATGCCACCGATCGAACTAGGAGCCCATATCTCGCTAGCATAGCCAATATGTGATCTGACAAACGTGAGATATAGTAATTTCCTATGATCTGTAGTGAATGACGAAAGACTGTTGCGTCGCAAGAATGCAAGCATCCTATTGGCCTTAGCTAATATAGTGTTGGTGTGAGTGTCCCATGTGAGGTCGGAAGAGATAGACACTCCGAGGTCTTTTACTTGTGTGACGTGATTAAGTGAGATGTTGTTCAACTTATAATCGTAGCGAAGTGGGTAGCGCTTACGTGTGACGGTTAGTACCTCACATTTAGAGGTGTTAAACTTTAGGTGCCAATTATCACTCCAGCCCTGCAGCCTGTCCAGGTCTTTTTGGAGTGACTCACAGTCCTGTAGACTATCAATGACACTGGAACACTTTGAGTCGTCGGCGAAGAGTGCGAAATGATTCTGTATCACCGGCGGGAGGTCGTTCACATAAACTAAGAACAGCAGAGGACCAAGGATACTGCCTTGAGGGACTCCTGATGGAACTGGGGAACGACTAGAGGTGAAACCGTGGACCAAGCACTGCTGACCACGTCCATCTAGATAACTCTCAAACCACTGGAGAAGTTTCCCACTGACACCGTATTGGGAGAGTTTTAGAAGCAACCCTTGGTGGGAAACACTGTCGAAAGCCTTCGCGAGGTCCAGATACACTATGTCCGACTGCAGGCCCTTATCAAGAGACTGGCCAATCTCGTGATAGAACGTTAGAAGCTGGGTGACTGTAGATCGACCCTGAAGGAAACCGTGCTGAGCATTGTCAAACAAAGGACAAAGAAAATCATTAAAGTGCTTGAGTATACATCGTTCTAATACTTTGGACACAACGCACAGTAGAGAGATAGGTCTGTAGTTAGTAACGTCCTCCTTTTTTCCTTTCTTATAAACAGGAACGATAAGTGCGTTTTTCCATTCAATGGGTAGTTTACCCTCCCCAAGAGATAAATTAAAAAGGGCGCAAAGAGAAGGTTAGAAGTATAAATAAAGGTAAAAGAAATGTAAAATTGTGATCTGACAGGACAATCAACTAAAATATTGAGGGACATATTTTTTTAACAGTTATTTCTTGAATTGCTATATCACACAACTTTAAGGACAAGTTAAGAAGGATTTGTGACTCAAATGGCAATAAAAAATAAGAATGTTCAGCCTCAACCCCAAAATTAGACATTCTTCCAAGACAAAAGAGTGTAGTGTGATTAAAATTGGAATTTGATATTCATGTGTACAGTTGACAAGGGTATAGTAGACTGAAAGGAG
Source organism: Stylophora pistillata (assembly GCF_964205215.1). Lineage (NCBI taxonomy): Eukaryota > Metazoa > Cnidaria > Anthozoa > Scleractinia > Pocilloporidae > Stylophora > Stylophora pistillata. Next base: position 26,886,833 of record NC_142523.1, read on the forward strand.
CAAGGAAAAGCGATTTTGATTTTTGTTAAGTCTTCGTTAATAATTAACCGCAGGCAATCTTTGAGTCACAGCCTCTCCTAATCAGTTTATCTCAGTCAGGCAGTGACATATTTGCTTTAATTATTCGCATGCTCGTAAAGTTGCGAACTCTTGTCTGTAAGAGTGGTAAATCTAGAAGGTGCCAGTAGTTGCCGAGCTAAGATTAATTAATGCATCACAAAACTATAAACTATGAAAACTTTCAGTTTGTATGCTGACTTCTCCTGTAGCTATCAAATTTGAATCAGATTAGCTTGGTACTCAAGAGTTGAGTTTTACAACCCAACACGCAGCTTATGACGATATGACTACTTCACCATGAAAAAGACCAGTACAGCTGGATATGCAAAGAAATGACTTAAATATCCGCAGGAAAAGAAATACTATTAACAATGTATCGACAAGATAACAAAGCAAACTGCATGAAGCTGGCTTTTAGGGAAACACCCCTCTGATCACAGACCAATGATGAATACATTTCCCGAGTGATTGAATGAATGAATGAATGAATACCTTTATTTAAGTGTCAGACTAAAATAGCAGTACATAACCACTAAATGGGGACACTACAAAATAAATTAAAAATTACTAAATCCATATATTAATTAAAGTTAAAATGCTAATTGAGCTAAAAAATACTAAGATTGGTTAACATGCTAAAATATTTACAATATGTACAAGATAAAATGTACATTAAAAAACTTTCTTACATTAAGTTCTGCATAAAATACAGTTGGTACAGTAATTATCGGTCAGTAAAGTATTTAGATCAATCTTACGGATATTTATCTTGAAAGATGATAATGTTGGCAGATCTCTAATGTTCTTAGGTACAATTCTGAATTCTGAATTCAAGTGGTAAGAAACTGCAAACGCTTTACACTTTGAGGCAACACTCTTGCATTGCACGTGTAAATGTATTATCATGCAAGGAGAGTAAAAAAGGATGTGCGATTCAAACTGTTTCCTGTGCAAATGTAAAGGTGGAGAACCCAGACTCGAGCACGCAATTTTCGCTAAGAGCTTACCGTACTAGTTCCGCCCTTCTAAACTTACGTTTCAAATTTGTACCTTTTTCTGGTGCATGATTTAGTAGCCAAGTTATTGAGCTCTGGAGTTAATCAGCTAAGAGTTTATAGTTATCCAAGAATATTGTAAGGTTCTCGAGCTAAACTGTATTTAACTTAACCTCGTGCCTTCTTACCTTCACTCCATAATGCTCATGCAAATGAAATTCACATCGAACCTTACCATTTTTTTCACTCCGTCCTCTTTCACTTCGAACTCAAGCTGAACGCGGCAATCGAGGATCTTTTTATCCATTAGGACATCGACGAACCAGCTGATGTATGTGCAGAGACACTGGTTTGGTTTGGAAAACGAGCAAGGATCATGGCCAAGCGTTTCTTTGGAGGACTCCATGACTTCACCCTAGGTCAAACGTGGTGTTTAGCACGCAAAGCGATAGGCACACAAAGAGTAAATTCTAACCTAGTCTTCCGCAGTTAGTTTCCGCACGTGATTGGCGCGCGTGGCTACACATGCAGGCGTTTGATCGATCATTATTTATCGCCTGTGTGTGTGTGTGTGTGTGTGTGTGTGTGTGTGTGTGTGTGTGTGTGTGTGTGTGTGGGAGGGAGGGAGGGTAGAAGGACTTAATCATTATGATCCCCCCCTCATTGGTAGTCAATTTTGTAGCCGACGACTGATCCCCATGAAATCCATGTGACCCCCACCCAAAAAAAAAAGATTCCTCCACGCCATCACCGGACTTTAAAATACGATTTCCGATTAGAGGAGCGTGAATCACGTGTCATGCTTCTAAACTCACAAAAACTCCCTCTCCGCAGTAAACAACAACTTGAACTTTCGACTCGCACATGATCAGATCGTGCACCTAAAACCGGGGAAAATTTGTCTGTAGCCACGGATTTTTTTCCACTGCACTATTTTTGAATTGGGAGTATAACAGAACACTCAGTGCGTGGTCATCAAGGAAATAATTAGTTTTGGTTCCTCACCATCTTCTATGTTCCTCTCAGTTTCAGCCCGGCTAAAGTTACAATAAAATGTATGCCACAACGAACCAATTTCCCCAGTCCCTTGGCACTTCGTTAAATCGAGGTTCCTCTGTAGTTTGGAGAATTTATTATTGGATCAACTAATAATCCGCTAATTGATATTATTCTTTATTCTCATCATTTGTCTGCTTGATATTGTAACGATAATGTAACGGAAAATTCAGTATTGGTCACTCATGGGAATTGAAGGGTCGGAACAAAAAAAAAATGGAAATTTTATTCAATTCATCATTTTTAATTGCTATTTGTTGCACAATAAAATACATATTTTTAAAAATTGATTGTCTAATTGCTTTCTTGATTCTTTTAATGCCTTTACATAATTTTATACAGTTCCCCGAAGAGAACCGTATGATAATTGAAACTGCAATTAATTGTTAAATTTGTATTCCATCCGTCGCATGAAAACCGCCTCCCGACCGTGTTGCGAAGACGGGACAGACAGTTACTCTAAGTGCCTTCAAGCGAGACACTAAATCATAACATTTCAGTTAAAAACTGATTAATCAACGTTATGGCAAAACGTAAACCAAAGAGGCAGTAATCATCAGTCTAGAAAAACAAAACAATGTCTCATTTCGATTTGAAAGAAAAATCTCTTAGAACTGAGCTTTGTTATTCTTATGTGGACTGGACGTTGAGAAGCTGGACCTTTGGATTACTCCAGCGATTCTTCGTGGAAGTAACATTAAACTAAAAATGATTAATTAGCAAAAGGTGATTATTGTAAACTTAGATAACGACGTCTTATTTCTATCTAAAAAAAAAAGAAAACTTTTTAAACAATGTCATAATTCTTAAGTGGACTGGACTTTAACAAGCTGGACACTCGGATTACTCCAGCGATTCCTCGTGTACGTACTCCTGTTTCATGTTGAGTCGGTCACATGGTTTGAAGCCCAAGAGACCCTCTAACAGTTTCCTTCCGTAAGAAACCAGTCGGCTATCGGAGAGGAAATGAATCACAATCACGGTGTTCTTGTTGTTGGCCAGAACTTCGCTTGCGCATCTGACCTGCCCCAATAGATGCACTTGAAACAGGAAGTGACTTTTGGTATAGATACAGCATTCCCAGTGAAGCGAATTATTTCTTGGTGAAATTCTCCCGTGACTGTACGACTTAAACGGCTCCGAATCATCTTCATTGTAATCGACTAAAAATCTATCTCCGTCTCGGACCATTGCGCTCGTATTGGCTCGCGTAGCTTTTAATGCCAACCCATCGATAGTGAAGACCTCGCTCGGAAAGAGCTTAAAGGCGATCGATAAGATCTCTTCCAGAAATTCTTCCCTGGTACAAGGCCTAACCTCTAGTGCAAGACGGGTAGCGACTTCGTTGAGTCTCTCTACATCGAGGTTTTCCAGATCGATATGATAGGCAATTATGTCTTGTTTGAAAAGAACTTGATCAGCAAACAGCTCTTGTCGCTGTGTGTAGAACTTCTTCGGAGCGTAAAAGAGTTCTCTGGCCACATTCGGGTATTTTTTACGGATAAAGTCTCGGTTCGCCTCGATCATTTTGATTTGAAGCCCTTGACTTCGGAATTTAGGATGGATCTTTTCCACGTCGCAGGTAGAGCTTTGGTCATCATTGACCACCACAAAACTCCGCAATCCAACGATTTGTTCTTCCATTTCTGCGACGAAGACAGCTCGTTTGGGTTCCGAAAGCCAACCGTGAAATCTGTTGGGGGATATAGTCGTGATCTTCGTCCGCTTTGTCTTCGTAAGTTGCGCGGGAGAGTTCTACTACGGCATCGTAGTCAGCTACAGAGGCAAGGCGGATTTCCAAGTTCTCCATAGCAAACTAGATTTAAAATCACTTGCTGCACAAACACAAGTCGATCAAATGCAAAAACTTCGATGTCACGTAATGTTTATTAACAGTTTGATCTCTCAATGATTTTGTCAGAAATTCGAGATAATGACTGACTGTTATGCACAATAGCCGATCTTCCAATTGGTTGTTTATCACTTAAAGGTAATTAGTTGTTCCACACAAACAACGTAAACAAAATAAAACTTGCAACAATTGTCTGTTTACAAATTCACAAACCCATTGTAAGGAAAAGCCATTTAAATGGTTTGAAGCGCTCTGTGTGGAAATCACGCAAGATTTCACGTAAATAAAACTTTCAAAAAACTTCTATAAACTCGCGTTTTAAGCTCCATTTTTTTTAAGTCTCTCTGTGTTATGTTAATATGCCTTGTCGAGCATCAAACTGAGAAGCTTTATTGTTTGAACGTCATTGTTTCTAAAAACCCCGCTTGGATTGCTGTTCAGAAAGGGAACATTTAAAGGGAAATTAAAATCCACAGGTTTATTTGAAAACTCATTCATATTTTATTTAAAAAAACTTTTTTTTGTCTTTCGTTTAAAAAAACGCGTTCGCATGTTTCAAGGGAAAAGGTAAGTGGTACTAATTTCCGCCTGCTTCAACTTATGTCTGCATTTGTTTACACCAAATTCCCAAATCGCCATTGAATAAACATTGCTGTTTATTTTCTAGCGCTGTAAAAACAGATATCCATCTTTCGATGACTGGCTGTCTAACAGATACGCTAAAATAAATATATATTCGAACTGAAAAACAAGGCTGCGACCATTATCTTATGGAATGACTCTCTTCTGAGATTGTCACGCAAGGGCGTGACGGAAGTATGACACCCATTCTTCACTGAGATGTATTATTACCAACGCTCATAAGTCACGCAATGTTGTGATTGTGTCATAATCGAAACCATAGCTACATTTAAAGATGAAAACTAAGACATCAGTGATGATTAAAGATGGATGGGAGATTGAACCCTTGACATTTTTTATTTCTTGCCAAAAAATTGACAGCTGCGGTCATTTCGTGTACCGAGTTGAGTCTGGAGATGGGGAAATGGATCACGCCAATTTTTCGTTTGTAACTTTACTCTCTAAATTTGAAAATAGAGAAGAAATTGATTGGATGCTGATTAAAAGGTTCAGCTTGCTGCAAAATTCCCAGAACTTAAAGATGAGATTCAGAGCCACCTAAAAAACTAATCAAATTCGGGCTGAAGTCTAGTTTGACCAGTATTATTCAACACAGTACGTCTTGTATATATGTATTTTCATTATTAAATGGAGCAATCATACAACGTATCGAAGCAAACCTTAGGGGTGTCCCAGTGAAATTTACCATTACTATGGTAACATGTTACAACAATCGATGGCCGCGCTCAGTCCTGGGGACTGGAAGAGGCGGGGACAGGGGCGGGTACCAGATGACAATTACATGACGAGTATCTCAAGAGGACCAAAATGGCGGCGATCTTGAAAAGATTTCCAACAAGTAACAATGCTGGCATTTTTTCTGTGATCCATCATTGGAGAAAGATCTCTGCTTGCAAAAGTTTATCCTTTCCAAACAATTCCAATTACAGCACAGAAAGCGCGACATCAGCGGCAGAAGAATTCAGTCTTCGGTATTTGGACGGTAAACACGGAGGTAAATTAGATGTGGAAAGATTTTTCGTTAGTAAAGCAACTGATATTACGAGCGACCCGATTGTTCAAGAACCTATTTTTTCTTTTGCACCGGAAAAATCCTTGGAAAATTCAAGTTTAATTTATAAAAGCAATAGATCGCAATAGATACACGTACATAATTTTTTGCATACACGTACATTTTTGTAACGAGTCTTTTTATTAGACTTGTCGATGTCACGTGTCTAAATAAGTTATTCATTCATTCATTCATCGCACTTTTGTATCGGTTCACCGGAGTGATTTTCCAAAATATGGAATGATCTATCTTATTGAGTGTAGAACTCACACTCGTAATTTAACTCCCCCTCTAAGTTGAGATTTTCCAAATTTCCCATCATCCTGCATGAATTATTTTGCCGGTAAACCAACATGAAGTGTAGTCTTTGCCTTAAATAACCCCATATTAATAAATACCACACAGGTGAATATTGTTTTTCACGCGTGCTAATTGGCTGGTTCCATAAGTAATCGATAAGCACTATTCACCTCCGGCAATCAGAGACAAAACTGCATGTCAATAGTTTACTTTCCCACCATTTTTTGGTATATTAACGGAAACAAACTATTTTATTTAGTTTCTGAATGGGATATACTAAAAAAAAGTTATTCACCTAAAGGCAATCTATTATTTTCTTTATCTAAGAACTGTATGCATGGGTTTGTGCAGAAATCTTGCCTGGTTCTATGATCAGTTGAACTGAAATATTTCCAGAATGATGATAAATTGTATTCTGTCAAAGGGATTGCCTTGTTTGTGATGAACAGACCAGAGGCAAAAAATGCCATGAGCAAGAATTTCTTAAGACTGGTGAGACCCCTTTCATTTTGTTGTGCATATCAGTAAGGGGGTGAATTTCCACCCTACTTTTGCCAATTTCCAGGGGTCAGCGACTTTTGCAGCTTTAGACTTCTTGCCTGCCCCAGTCCTAATGGGTGCTCTAGGATCACCCCTTGTGAATCCCTCTGTTGCACTTATCACCTCCAGCTATTTCTTTCTTTCAGAATAATTTAAAGTGGCAATAAAACACCCTTCCCTTACTTTAAGATAGCTTCATCTGAACAGCAACAAAGGGGGTACAGGTGAATTGGAGACATTTATATGCCAGCCCTTTACAGAATCCTGGGTTTATGCAACTTTAGCAAATTCTCCATGAAACAAAGGAAAATCCCTTATTGCTTTGATCATGTTTAATGTGTTACAACTTTCTCAAAAGTATGCACAAATCTGAATGGAGTCAGACATGATTGAGTGAAAATAATTTCGTCAAAGATTAGCTCTTCACCAGGGGGGTACACCAAGTACCTTATTTATAGCTGTTAACTTGATTTTGACAATAAGATTCTTGCAGAGAAGCATTCAAGAAGTTAGCCTCTTGTTATTTAGTTTACAGATGCCCTTGCCCGTGTGAAGTTTGGCAAGAATGTAAGAACTGTTATCATCAAAAGTGATGCACAAGGTAAAAATTTCAAAAGTGATACCTCAGGCCAAGTATCAGTAGTAGAAGTGGAACATAAATAAAATAGTCTTGGGAGCCCAGGTGGTTCTCTGAGTTGAGGAGAAGTAGCCTAGCTGTAAACAGCAGCCTCTTCCCCTCCAAACATTGGAAAGGATTTGGATATATCAACAAAGTTGAAATGGTAAATTGGCCACCATAACAATTACAAAAGCTGACGTTTTGAGCGTTAGCCCTTCGTTGGAGCGAATAGAGGAATTGTGGGTTGTGTGTGCTTTTTAAGGCAGAAAATGGAGCTGTGTTATTGGTGGGAACATGGCAACGAGAAAAACACGAATAAATTAGTGGAATGAAAAGCGTTCGTTGATCCCTGTGGGATTTAGAAAGGAGTTCCTGGAAGGAGTTCCTGGTGATTGTTGCATACTTAGATAGAAGGCAGCTGCAGGTAGGCTATCATGGTATCTTCCAAAAGAGATGCCAGGTCATCCCTGGCAACTCCAGCAGTTTGTCAAGTTTTCCTTGCAATTAATTTGTGAGCACTATTTATCCCTGTGATTGGAGAAAGACAGTGTTGGATAAGAACACAAGTAGACCAGTGCTTTGTCAACTAGTAGAATTCTAGACCTAAAAAAATTTCATGCTTGTTTTTTTTTTTTTGTAGTAGAACCCTTATTACAGTTGGTATTACTCAAGTTTTCCTGTCTTTTGTCACTCCCAGGTATTTTTTGTGCAGGAGCTGATCTCAAAGAGAGAGCCAAAATGGCAGCGCATGAGGTTGGACCATTTGTATTCATGGCTCGGGCAGCAATAATGGAACTACACAACCTACCAATGCTTACGATTGCTGCTTTAGATGGCCACGCCCTAGGTGGTGGGCTTCAAATGGCCCTGTCATGTGACTTAAGGATTGCTGCAAGTAACACTAAAGTAGGGCTGACAGAAACTCGTTTGGCTATAATTCCTGGGGCAGGTAGAGTTTTCATAAGATTAACTTTGCTTGTTTTACTGCTACTTATCCATGGCAGCTGGGAATTTCATTGTCTCTGGATGGAATGGAAGGCCATCACAAACAACCTAACTCCTCTTCCCTTAGGCTATCACAAGCTGCCTCACCGCCATCCCCCCTCGTAAGCATTTGGTAGGCTACTCTTCACAACAATAGGCAATGACAATTCAGAAGAGGCCCTTTCCTACATTTCAATTGATGTTATAATTGTGAGAATTTGGTGTTGCATCAACTTACTGGTAATCCATCAATGAATATTTTTATTTATTCTCATCACTTTTCTGTTTGATTCTTTATTGATGGAGAAATGAGGAGAAATTCTCTCTTGGTCACTCGTGGGAGTTAAAGGTTGACGCTTTGACTCCCAAGATCAAATTAGCAATTCTCTCTTCTAACCACACTACATTTCCTTGGAAATCAGAGGGGAGTGTTAGATCATGATCACACCCTCTGGCTGATAAGCCTGTCTTTTCTCATAACCTAGTGCAAGATGATAGCATATTGAACTCATGGGAAGAAGTTACACGATGATCACATCTGGGAGTTAGAGGGTTTAAATCCCTTTTTTCCAATTCATATAGAGTGCATCATTCATTAAGTCTTGTGTGCAAGTCAGCTATTGGTATTTCAGCCTTGACATCTGAGATGAATGATATCACAGAGCTTTTACAGGGTTCTCATTAGAAGGTGTAATAAATGTATGATATGAACTGAGTAGGCAGCCTGTATGATTGTGTTGCAAGCGTGATGGTTGCAAAGCAACAGGTCCCTCAAGGAGAGGGGTTCTGTGGGCATGCTCCCCCTGAAAGATTTGAAATTTGAAACTCTCTAAGACAAGATTTTCAGCATTCTGGAAAGTAATGAGTAACTTTTTTTTACGTCAGACACTAATTGATGTTAGAATTAGTCCAAACACTTATCATCTTTGATCACACTTCACAAAGTTGGTGCAAAATGGTCTGACAGCCTGTCAGTTTCTGTTTTTATTAGGAGGTACTCAACGTCTACCAAGGCTATTAGGTATCTCAAAAGCCAAGGAAATGATTTTTACAGGCAAAATGATCAATGGTACAGAAGCCGAAGAAATAGGTTTGGCTGATTATGTTGCTGAACAAACTGAAACTGGTGATGCAGCATATCAAAGAGCACTTGTTTTAGCTGAAGAAATTCTTCCCCGAGGACCTGTTGCTGTGAAGATGGCCAAACTAGCAATTAACAAGGGAATCCAGGTAAGTCCTTTTTTTTTTTAACCTTTTGATCTGCAAGAGTGACTAGTGACTAATTTCTCCTTTAAATATCACCACTGAATCACACATGAACCTCTTCACTGCTTGCTGGACCTACTCAATGACATTCTCAACACGTCAAAAGTTAGAGAGTAACCATCAAATCTTTGGTACTGGAGAGGTAGATTGAACTGGCCACTGAAACTGGAAACAAGCTAGAATTCTGGAAAAATGTTATATCAGTTTGTGTTGGCACAGGATTTCTCATTGAGTGGCAGTTAACGTTAACGACGGGTCAAGGTCCTGGTCGTGAGAATGAAGGAAATGATCACAAACTAAATAAGTTCTTGATTGTTAACCAAATTCTCCTGGTCAGCACCTTAGGTAATGTATAGCGGACAGTATGGAGAACATGTGGACTGATCATGTTAGGGTTAAAAAGGTCACAACTAATGATCAATGAGTAGTTGTATGGTTTCCCTTATTTGATTCTCTTCTTTCATTTTTTTTAATTCTCAAATCTCATGATCACATCTGAGGTTTCTAAATACATACTAGACAAGTCTGACAAGTAAACAACAAAAAAAGGAAAAATAAAATCTATTCAAAGTAACCAGCATTTTTAGTATCATCATGACACCCTTTGCAAGGTAATTAAGTTGAACCCCTTAATCATTCAGTTAACAGTGACTTGAAGCTGTTTTCCCGTTACAATATTAGTGCTGAATCAAATACCAAGGTCACGAGAATAAAAGAATTGATCACAAATTAGAGGAGCTCTTGACTGTTAAACAAATCATCCTTGATGGTAGTATAAGAAATGTGTAGAGAATAGTATGGAAGATATGCAATTGCTGATGTTAAACCATGGAATGCATTCAATACAGCAAGGTTTTGTTATAATGAAATGGTTTTGCTCCCAGAATATGTGATTTGTGTCTTCTTTCTTTCTGCAGGTTGACCTCACGTCAGCCATGTCATTTGAAGAAGGTTGTTATGGTCAGGTATGGGTGCAAATATTTTTTTACTGTAATGTGGCAATCTAATTGGCTAATTTGCCATTGTTGATAAGAGAGTACATACAATGGTACTCATGCCCATGTGTCATATTCCAACATGCCATGCACTGAAAGACTCACTTTATTATTGTCAAACAAAACAATGTTTTGGTATTTAAATTGAAATTATGTAAAACAATGTTTACATGAGTCAAAAGTTGTGAATTTTCTTCCATCAGGTTATACCCACCAAAGACAGACTTGAGGGTCTTAAAGCATTCAAAGAGAAAAGAACACCACAATACACAGGGGAGTGAAGAGAATAACATGACAGAAAAGCATGGACACGATGAAGTAAATGTGCGACTGGAAAATAGAACAAAGACTCTGGTGAACTGTTTGACTCCCTAAGAGTGACCGGCATCTAATTTCTCCTTACAATATCACCCCTGAATCAAACATTAAGGTTAGGAGAAAAAAGGAAATGATCACCAACAAAACAAGCTCTTGATTGTTAAACAAATTCTCCTTGTCAGCACCCTAAGAAATACATAGAAATCTGTATGGAGAATATGTATACTGATGTACACCCGCACCCCATCCCCCCCTTTACCAGCTTTTAATAAAAGGACCCTGTCAGATTTTTATTATGGAAATCATTATTAACTACTGTATTATTTGTTGAAACTAAAGGAGAAATTATAAAATTGAATACTATACTTCCTCGAAGGTGCATAAGGGCTTATTTAAACTGTTGGGTAAAAGAGGGGGAATTTATTGGAGGATGGGTGCTAATAGTCAAGGGGGGGGGCACTAATTATTATTGTCCTGTACTGATTCTGCTGTAGGTTAAAACATAGGCATGCTATGCATGCAGGAGTTATTTGTTTGGATCTGTGGGTTGAAATTGGACACTTAGTAACTGGTGCTGGTGTCTGAATAATTGATGGCAAAAATAGACTGCATTGGTACCAGTCTCCCTGCAGTCCCCTCCACAGCCTCATTTTGAACTCGTCACACAACGCTTTCTCTCCAACGTTGCGTGACGAGACCAAACAATAACCTCATTATAGTTCAAAGGCTATAATAATACTAACTGCCACCTCTTTTTCTGAGATAAAGTCGCAATTATCTAGAATCTGGATACTGTTGAAGTGTATAGGGTTAAAAATTAACAAATTAGTTATTTGATAAAACTGTATGAGAAACTTAAGGGGCTGAATTTCTGCATACATGTAAAGCTATATCTGCATACATATATAGCTATTTACATATAGCTATTTCTGCATACATGTAAAGCTATATCATTTCAAAATTTTACTGTATGTAAGATTCGTGATTGTTAATTTTTATTGACTACTCCAAACCTCAACATGCAGCATGGTTATTGATGAATCGATTTACGATAAAATTCAACAGCATATATCCCATTCGTAGAGTTTTCACATAGGCTTATTAAAGAAATGTATTAAAGAAAAGCCCACTCATTGTCTAAAGCCTTGCTCATTCAAAAACAAAATGAGTCCTGAAATCTTGGATCACTTGCCAACGATTGTGTTCCAATTTCCTTTCGGGAACCAGCATATTGAAGCGACAAGTTTTCAAAAACACACCGATTAAAACAAAGAAAGGGACCCAATTATCCTGAACATGAGTATTGAAATACTTCCAAACAGTATTATCTCGTTTGGATCGATTTACAATTGCACAATTGTCGGAAATCTGAGACGTTCTGATCACGACGGAAAAACCAGCAAAGTGACGTCCTAAACTTGTTTGGGAGAACGGCAACGCTAACACCGGAAGTCGAATGGTGTCGTGTCCAGACTATTCCGCTCGCTCTCCCGTTCTGAAATGACTTTCCCGTCCTCTTTCCAAATCTCTCTATCATAAATACAAGGGCTGGCGCGCTTCAATTAGGATGTGCGGACGTCCCAGGAATTAGACTTTCGTTTAATTGTAACTCTAAAAATAACTTTAGTGAAATTCACATATCCCTGCCACGCCCTCAGATTCGCTCTCTGTCCCAATTATTGGCTCTTGATTTAGAGAAAGATAAACCTGGAGTCAAAGTAATGTTTTCGAAAACAAAACTCAGGTGATGACTGCTCCTGCAGGAGCTCAAAACACGTTGGGGAGGGTCAAGTTCAAAGCTGGATATGAAAGCAAGAAATATTAATACAACGAAATTAGTTGACACTTAAGTCAGGCAAAATATATAAACTCGTGCATTGGAAGACAATATTCTCGTCAAAATGAAATAATCCGGGCGATATTTGGATCAATTAAATTTTCTTTCAAATATATTTTACTAATGTCCAGCCAGGAGAAGAAGTTTAGTCGTTTTCGGGCCGGGATACCTTGAGACCAGGCTTCTGTTCTAAATTGATTACAATTGTGAAGCCTTTGAGATATAAATGACTTTCAATTCTTATGCAGATAAATCCCAGAATTAGAAAGTGTGAAGTTTGAGAACTCGGAAAGAGTCCGATTATATAATGCAGCTGACCGCAATAGCAACTCGCGGAGCGAGCTTACTGTGCGCCCGCAATACGTGCATGGGTGTTATTTGATGCTGTCCCGACCTGAAGGGACTTACTAAACCTGCACTGGGTTTGCTAGGCCAATAAGGCTATTTGGTTTTAACTGGATTCTCGACTTCGTTGATGAATCGATTCTAACATTATACCAATCATCCCACTTCAACAGGAAGCAAACTGAAATCTCTGGAACGCCGATTGAATGGTGCAGAAATACAATGAACTGACTAGAAAAAGTGGGCCTTTAGTGTTTGACATGGAATATTCAAATTTTTCTGCGAAAGACTGTGATGTAATTACGGTGGCTCTTCATGTTGCTTTGGGAACCAGCTCCTGTGAAACCATAAAGGGAACTGATAATGTTTCGTAAGGTGGTACTGAATTGAATATTAATTTTTTTTCTTTTCTTTTGGAGGAGATTAAAAGACAAATATTTTGGAAATATCAAAATACGAGAAAGTGGTGGACTGCTTTCTCTTCTCTTTTTCACCAAATTTTTATTGCCGGGTTGGGAAAAAAATAGGCACAAAATAAGAAGGATTTTAATCGGTTGGTTAGTCTGTGGTAATGAGACGCAGGTTCAGTTACACCAAACTTTATCGCCACACTGTTTGTGTATTTTTCCTCAATAACCCAAAAGGGAAGCTTAAATTTAATAATTTCTTACTACAGCCAAGCGATAAGTAAGGATATCTAATAAAAGCTAAGGATATGTTCAAAGTTATTACCTTTCTGAAGTTGTTAGAGTCCGTGAAAGATTTGTCCGGATTTGAAGCGTAAGTTTTGTTTTCAAAGCCTTGAAAACCATAAGAATGAAAATATCCTTACCGCTTAGTAATGCGTTTGAATGATTTATTGAACATTGTCTATGGTTCTGAGAAGATTAAGACTTCGGTAAGACCGGGCAATCTTTCTGTTGTCGGTTAACAATCAGAAGCGATGAAACCAAGAAAGGAAATCAACATAAACTTAAGGTCTTAAATGCTCGGAAAATATCTTTATCCTTCAATGCTCAAATGAAAGCGTAAGGAGCAATATAATTGTTATAAATTTGAACCGCAGAACAGACAAGCATCAGTGAACTGAGGCGACAAACTGCTAGCTAACTAAAGGTAATTCAACTACACACGGAAAGATAATAGGGAGATTTTTTATATCCGGGTTGATGGTTTAGTCAATTAAGTGACAGCTTGAGGATAATCTTTATCACAACACTGAATGGTATTATAAATCGTATTGTTTTGCAACACATCTCTGAGTCGTTCGAATAACTGAACTTTACACTTTCTCTTGAGACTTTACTTTTATGCCAAACGCTGATACATTAAATTAAGAGAGAAAAGTTTACATCCTTAAGCGAAGGTAATTTTATAGCGTCATTAGAGACAATATTTTCTATAGATTCAATCATTAGCATTGTTGAGATAACGTGATTTCAACCATGCGTTTCCGTTTGATAAGCTAATTCAAGAAATCATTGTTTTAGAATTAAGGACAGGTTTGAATTACTGGGTAAAAGAATAGCACATAGAATCGTATTTTGCATAAATGCATGCGAGAAGCTGGTGAATACGATGACCTATAGTCAGTACTGTTTAGATTTCTTAAACCGGCGTTGTAGGTATTCATTTGATGGTTGCCTACTGGGAAGAATTAGGTTTTTCTCTGTTGGATCGTACTCATTTACGAGCTCAAAGGAGGCTTATATTGTTGAAAAGACATGACTGGTACTCCTCAAAGACACGAAAGAAAGCGAAACGCTGCAAAAGAAAATTCACAAGAGACTAGGAATGGTGTTGCAGAGGAAGAAATCATTTCGCCAGGAGTCAGAGTTGGTATATCATAATGAACAACACTTTCTGTCCCATTCTGAACTACCAGACTGGCCTTGCGGAAGTTAATTTTCATCATCCAATTTCCACAGACCAGCGATGCCATGTTTTAGATACTGCTTTAAGAGTATCTTTAAACTTCACAGTGAAACGGGTAATAAATATTTGGACTCATTTGATTGGTTTTATTGTGTTTGTGTGTATTACATCGTACATGCCTGTGCGACCCGTCACTGTCGCTAATCCATTCCCTGGAGACTGGCACGAGAAACTTGTCTTTAGCTGCTTCTTTGTCGGCGCAATCTTGTGTTTGGGAGTTTCCTGGATTTTTCACACTGTTTACTGTCATTCTGGCAAAGACGGTCCCCAAGATAATTTTTCGAAGGTAAGCTTGCCTGTATTTCTGTAACTTAACATGTCATATTTTTCCACGCTGAGGAATGGCGCAGTCACTCGGAGGCTTGAACTGGGTTCATTCGTAAATCTTGTCTTAATGGAGTCTCGATTATATCCGCGTTTCTTTAATAAAACGAACGTTAAAGAGGATGAGCGAAAAAAAAGCCAGCGTGCAATAAAGTTAGTCACATAATTGTTACTTTATTCAACCACTCATTCGGTTCGGTCAGTCAGTCAATCTCCGTCTGACAGTAGTTAGTCAGTTATTCAATCAGTTAACGAATCGGTCAAACAAAATCTCGTTTTCAGTCGGTCGGTGAGTCAGTCAGTAACATAGTCAGTCAATTAGTCAGTCAGTCAGTCAGTCAGTCAGTCAGTCAGTCAATTAGTCAGTCAGTCAGTCAGTCAGTCAACCAGTTGGTCAATCAGTCAGTCAATCAATCAGTCAGTCAGTCAGTCAGTCGGTCAATCAGTCAGTCAGTCAGTCAGTCAATCAGTCAGTCAATCAATCAGTCAGTAAGTCAGTCAGGCAGTCAGTCAACCAGTCAGTCAGTCAGTCAGTCAATCATTCAGTCAATCAATCAGTCGGTCAGTCAGTCAGTCAGTCAACCAGTCGGTCAATCAGTCAGTCAATCAATCAGTCAGTCAGTCAGTCAGTCGGTCAATCAGTCAGTCAGTCAGTCAAGCAATCAGTCAATCAGTCAGTCAATCAATCAGTCAGGAAGTCAGTCAATCAGTCAGTCAGTCAGTCAACCAGTCAGTCAGTCAGTCAGTCAGTCAGTCAATCATTCAGTCAATCAATCAGTCGGTCAGTCAGTCCGTCAGTCAGTCAACCAGTCGGTCAATCAATCAGTCAGTGAGTAAGCCAGTCAGTCAGTCTTAAAGTCAGTCAGCCCTTCAGTCAGTGAGCAAGTCATACTATCATTTACTCAGCTTTTCAGCCAGGTGATCATTTGGCAGGCTACATAGTCAACCCGCTGTTTGACTGGTCTACAAATCAGTTGTTAGTTAGTTACCCTGTCCAGCTAGTGCGCCATTTCCTCCCATAGTTTCTACGAGAAAGTCTAAGATGATGTACTTACGAAATTACATAAATACATACATTTTATTGAACACATCTCCGTCTGGGGCTTTTCAGTGAACAATTACATAATTTACATACTTGGTACTATACATACAAAACTAACTAATAACCTGTTATATACAATATAAATTAATTATAACTTTATAAATAGAATGCTTATTTAGATAAAGAGTCATTCAGGAGATACCTTTTCAAAGCTCTCTGAAAAGGAGCTGGTTTTTCATATAGTTTCAATCTTGGGTCAAGTTTATTCCAGATGGCTACACTTCTATGATAAAAGGTCCTCTGACCTGTTGTAGTTTTAAAAAGAGGAATGTTAAGTTGTTGAAAGTTCCTCGTTATACGCCCAGATACGTTTCCTCTTGTTACCAGCTCGGATGTCAAATCTTCAGGCACTTGGCCCTTTATACATTGAAATGATAAGGTAGCATCACGATAGTACAGGATGGTTTTTGCCGGTAGCCGACGTAGATTCCTTAATGTGGAAGAAATATGATCATACTTCTTTACATTGCAAATAAGTCGGGCGGCAAAACTTTGAACATATTGTAGCTTATGAACATTGCAAGCTGATGTGGACGACCTTACTGACGAACAGCAGGACATCTTACTAAAAACAAGTGCGTTAATTATAGTTTCAAGCAGATTTTTGTTAAAAGCGAATCTAATGCGGCTTAGTTGGGATAGTTTCAACATGCAAGATGAGACAGTCGCAGAGATATGATTGTCAAAGGATAGTGTGGGATCGAAAGTAACACCAAGGTCTCTGACTGTTTGAGCTGGGATGATTTCCTTTCCAAGCAGGGACAATTTAAAGTCTGGTACTTTAAGAGACATTCTTCGACTGCCAAAGACCATCAGTTTAGTCTTCTCAGGATTAAGCATTAAGCAATTGTCGAAACACCAATCGTGTATCCGTTGCAGATCAGAGTTCACTCTTTCTATAGCTTCAGTAGAATAATTCGCACTAAAGGATAATAGAAGCTTTGTGTCATCCACATAGCACTCAGTTGGACAATCCTGACAGATGTTTGGTAGGTTGTTTACATAAATGATAATGCTCCTACTACACTCTCTTGCGGTACACCACTGACTACTGTTAATCTATACAGAGTTGATGTGGACTGCCTGTTTTCTTTGAGAAAGATAGCTTTCGAACCATTGAAGTGCAGATGATAAGCCAATGTCCTCTAGTTTCTTTAGAAGAATCACGTGGTTGATAGTGTCAAAGGCTTTACTCATATCAAGGCATACGACTGCCGTGATTTTCTTCTGCTCGATCGCGCGAAGAATAAAATCAGTAGTGGAGATCAGTGCTGTTTCGGTTGAATGCCTTCTTTTGTTGCCGCTTTGTTTCAATGATATTCATTGCTTAGTTGTTAAATATGAAGACAGCTGATTTAATGCCGCTCTTTCGCATGTCTTAGAGAGTATTGGGAGCTGCGAGATTGGTCTGTTGGCTTCTTCATGATCTCCATTCTTGAAAATTGGAAAAACACCACTTTCAAGAGAGGAATTAATGATGGAGGTGATACAAGGATCGATGGTCTGCAAACTCTCTTTAATTACACGAGATGGTACTTTGTCAATTCCTGGAGCTTTGTTGTTAGGTATTGAATTAACAATGTCTGTAACCTGAGAGCATTCCACCGTCGTGAAAGAGAACTGTTCTGAAGTTGGAATGAAGTTTCTCGGAATGAAGGTGTCCGGGGCGGGCGCGTAATTAAATTTGTTAGCGAGAAGTTGAATTTTCCCAACCGAGCTAAAGAACTTGTTAAATTCGTTTGCTACGGTTTGATCACCTTTAGTAAAAATCTTGACATTCATGGACTGTTTTGGAATACATGACCTGATTGTTTTCCAATTAACAAATGGTAATACCACAGCGTACTCTATTGAGTTATGGATGCACGCGGGAGGTTGGTAAGCACGAAAGAAGCGTAAGAGTCGCTCGAGGCGATAGCCGAGAGCGACTCTAGCTTCTTGAGTGCTTAGCAAACCTCCCAAGTGCATCCATAACTCAATAGTGTACGCTGTAGTGTTTACCATTTGTTTTATAACATAACATTGATACATTGTAGCTAAAGAATTCCCTTTTATTTAACAAATCTTACGTGACCAGAAAAAACAAACAAGCGCAGAAAAATAGTCTTTGCATTTGCTCACGTCAGCAGCGTATACCCATGGGCAAATGGGGGACGCTAAATTGACCAATCAGAGCGCGTACTTTACTTTGGTTATGTTATAAATGCCTCTAGTGTTGTTGGAATTCTGTCTTATTTGTTTTTCAACGAATTCCCTTTGCGCGAGCCGTATTTGGAATACACGACCTGATTGTTTTCCAAATGCTTCTAGCGTTGTTGGAATTCTGTCTTATTTGGTTTTCAACGAGTTCCCCTCGTGCGACCCGTATTTGTGCGAGCCGTATATAAATTCGTTTGATCAAATGTTGATGTGCTTTGTTCCATTTGATTTTCAAGGCTCGATTACGCAGGGAGAGCAATATTCATCATGGGATCATTTCTGCCTCAGTTATATAATGGTTTCTACCGTTCAAGAGTTTTGAAGAGTGTATACGTGTCAATGATCTGTTCTCTTGGTGTGATCTCCATCATTGTTTCCTCATGGGACAAATTCAGCGCGCCCCATTACCGACTATTTAGAGCAGGTAAATTTGTCGTTCAAAACTCAATTAATATAGCAGTTTTCAATTAAGCGTCCAAAAAGAAAAAGGATATTGAATAATAATCACAGCGACCAATCAAAACAAAGGTTTACATTATCAGTGGTCAATGAGAGTTCAAAGTAAATACCGCAACCTGCTTAAAGCGTGGGAAAACGCGTTTGTTTTAGTTTTCCATCTGATTGGATGAAGAGATTACGAGTTTTCTGGACCAATCACAGAGCGAAGTTGAGTAGAGCCAATGTAATCCTGGATTACTTTCGACAGTCAATCAAAGTCTTTTACAGTGCCAAGGTTGTAAAGCTATGAGGTCTTATCAATATAGACTGGCTGGCTATGCGACTGGTGCCCAATGTTTCACATTACGGCAAGCTATTTCTTTTTTTGCAAAGCATATAAACTAATGAGATTCTTTAGAAAATCACTTTTAATTGGCAAACCTTATTGTATTTATTTGAAAAGAGAGTGTCACAGCGACGGTATTATATAATAAAAATGATGATACATTCATAAAATATTTATGGAGGCGCATGCGCATGCGATTGAGCACAGATACAGTGCCTGAAAAACAGCGAATAGAGCCTTAGTCATGCGCACTAGGTATGTACAACAGCGAATAGAGCCTCTCTTCTATGTAGGACTTTATCTTTCTCTGAAAATGAGACCTGTATTGAAAATCTTTGATATACAATAGAGCCTCTTCTATGTATGACTTGATCTTTCTCTGAAAATGAGACCTGCATTGAAAATCTTTGATATACAATAGAGCCTTTTCTATGTATGACATGATCTTTCTCTGAAAATAAAACCTGCGCTGAAAATCTTTGATATACAATAGAGCCTCTTCTATGTATGACTTGATCTTTCTCTGAAAATGAAACCTGCATTGAAAATCTTTGATATACAATAGAGCCTCTTCTATGTATGACTTGATCTTTCCCTGAAAATGAAACCTGCATTGAAAATCTTTGATATACAATACTCTTCTATGTATGACTTGATCTTTCTCTGAAAGTGAAACCTGCATTGAAAATCTTTGATATACAATAGAGCCTTTTCTATGTATGACTTGATCTTTCTCTGAAAATGAAACCTGCATTGAACATCTTTGATATACAATAGAGCCTCTTCTATGTATGACTTGATCTTTCTCTGAAAATGAAACCTGCATTGAAAATCTTTGATATACAAAAGAGCCTTTTCTATGTATGACTTGATCTTTCTCTGAAAATGAAACCTGCATTGAAAATCTTTGATATACAATAGAGCCTCTTCTATGTAGGACTTGATCTTTCTCTGAAAATGAAACCTGCATTGAAAATCTTTGATATACAATAGAGCCTCCTCTATGTATAACTTGATCTTTCTCTGAAAATGAAACCTGCATTGAAAATCTTTGATATACAAAAGAGCCTTTTCTATGTATGACTTGATCTTTCTCTGAAAATGAAACCTGCATTGAAAATCTTTGATATACAATAGAGCCTTTTCTATGTATGACTTGATCTTTCTCTGAAAATGAAACCTGCATTGAAAATCTTTGCTATACAATAGAGCCTCCTCTATGTATGACTTGATCTTTCTCTGAAAATGAAACCTGCATTGAAAATCTTTGATATACAATAGAGCCTCTTCTATGTAGGACTTGATCTTTCTCTGAAAATGAAACCTGCATTAAAAATCTTTGATATAAAATGTTATGGAAACTTGAACTAGAAAGAAAAAGTGTCCTTTAGCTCTTTTATATTATTATTTCATACTCATTCTCATTTCAGTTTCAAATAAAACTATAATTTTGTATGTACCAGCAAGTACTCAATTACTGTTTTCGAAGATTTATTCCCGATTCTTATTCAGTAGCCATATCTCTTTACAATAAAATGACAATTTGCATCACGGGAGAGCTCATCTCAGAAAGAATATTCCGCCAATTTTTTAAGCTAGGTGCGCGCTAGTCATGTGCACTAGGTATGTACAATGGAAACATAATTTGATTTCGCATGAAATTTTCGTTTCAGGTATAATGCTTTGATTTGGCCACTGTGGATTTATTCCTGTAATACATCTCTTATGTTTGTATGGAGTAACTTTAGCGTACCGGGAAGCTGCGGGCGCCTGGGTAGCTCTGATGTGTCTACTCTACACTGCAAGTGCCGTTACGTATGCCACTCGAATTCCTGAGAGATTTTTTCCCGGCAAGTGTGACATCTGGGTAAGCAAGCCTTTGCGGCTCTTATCATCAGTTTTGTTAAATGTTTCTTGGGCTCTTTATCTTTCGTCAGGTTTAACTGACAAACCGCGCACTGGAAGTTCGGTTGCTAAACATCACCAAGAAATCATATCTGTATTAGAATTATGTCTCATAATTCTTCTAAGATAGATAGTTTGGATAACTCACCGAAGTCCTGCCCTTACGGCTTTAAGTCTACCCATTAATTCTTTAAATTCATTTTTATTGACTTACGCTCGAAATGTAAGCTTTGAAAACAATGACTAACTCACATAATCAACTCAGCTGACAAAATCAAATCTTGTAATACCTCCTACCAATGCAGCGCCACAGTTTCTTTAGAAACCGTTACTCCTCTACTTTATATTTAGTCTCAGAGCCGCCAGATCTTCCATTTCCTTGTCCTGACCGCAGCGTTTGTTCATTTGTAAGGAATTTGTCAAATGGCACAGTACAGATTTGAAAAGGGACCTTCATGCGAAAGTTGAACTTTGTTAGAATCATTCTTTCCATTCAGAAGTGCCCATATCTTGCTATGAGAGGACACGTATGAGTACAAGAGTGCCTTGTTGTCGAGAACACGTACGAGTACTAGGGTGCCTCGTTGTTTGAAGAGGAGGTCTGGGTCATAGTCGTAGAACGTCGCCCACAGGTCTCTCCGAACCGTCTTCACGCTCGGCGAGCGCAAATACATTTTGAGCTCATTTAAGAGCAAATCAATGGAAAAGCGTTTGAGTGAAAAGTTCCAGTAACTATTAACATCAGGGAAGACACTGCACAACTCAGTTTGAAGTGATGCGGGCGAAAGAACAGCTTGAATAGAGAGTCGAGTTAAATTTTTGCATCTAAGTATTATTAATATAGTGTGAAGAGGATACCAAGGCGATTTTGTATAACGCCACTATGGGGGCGTTACGCTTGCGCATTTCTAATGCGCAGGATCCTGAAGACCTTCGCGCTTGTATATATCTTCTCTCCCAATTGCTGGATTTCTCTGCTAAACTGATTTTACAATCGCCTAAGATACGTGGGGTAACATGTTGAAGTTGCTCTGGCTATTTATAGAGTATTATTCATTCCCTTTTCCACGATTTGCGACAATTTCACATTGAATTCTTATTATGATAAAGTAATCAAGATAAGCTTTATTTTGAGCGAGCCTGTAGATCCTCGTAACGTTTTTGTATTTTAACTGGTCACTGTGGAAGTAGAACACATATGAAGCATGTCTATTTGATATCAATTTTATTGAATCTGTTTACATTGCTATTTAGAACTATACTTTTTAAGGTGAAGAATGTCTTTCTTCACATTTAGTTTACTTTTTATCCACCTATTCGTACACACCGGAATAAGAGAATGACAAGTTAAGTGTAACTCACGGTAAATCAAGGACGGCGGATCCGAAGCGATGGGGCTCCGACTGTAACCTCCCTAATAACATGCAAAAATATGGTAAATTTTCGGGGAAAATTTCCCCCATATCTCTAGGCTGCGTCCACTTGCACCTGTTCAAGATTTTCTGCAGATTAGAAATGAAAATTTTTTGTATTGTTGTTCGTGTATGTACAACGTCGTGGTAGAAATGCAATGTTTTAGTGTAGTGCATTGCTTTCTTGCGCACGGACGCAAAATGTATTCGTTTTGGTACATTTCGTTCTGGACACATGTTGGGTGTGTGCGTAGTTTGGCCCTCTATGAACTACTTATCGCTTGATCTCTTTTAATAACTTCCCAAAAAGTAAACGATCTGTACACGAATTATTTAAATAATATTTTGCTTTCCTTATTGGTATGATCTGATTTTTAATAAAATATTAATTAACAACAAACATATGAAACAATATTAATTGCAAGATGTTTGCGAAGAGGTGTAGGGTGGAGGAAGGACCCAGAGTGTTAGGGCATGACTTGGTGCCCATGGTTCTCCCACGGGTCTACAGAAGTCTTGCGCAAGGTTTCTCCTCTGGCAATCATGTGGCTGTAAGGAATTTTTGCTCCGTCTTCCGTGTTCATGCATATTTCCTTGTCGTCTTTAGCAAGCGCGGTAGCCCTGATTCTGATCGTTAATTGAAGAGGTGTGCTTGTAATATTCCGTCAAAAGTGAGAATCTTTGGGAAAAAAATTATCACGATATAAAAGAAATCGGCTAAATGCAAGTAAATAAACCATTTACGTTTTTCCAGACATCAAAGGAGGCAATCTGCTAGTGCTTCTGGGATCGTTTGCGCGTTAGTCAAAATGGCGCCTGACCATGAATGTACACGCTGTTATGGCCAGACACTGATAATCTCGGCTATTACAGCCCTTAAGTATCTTCTGACACTTCACTTTTTGAAGCTGCTTTGCGTCGAAAGCAGCGAGTGGGATAGTGTCTACGAAGTCTTACCAAAAGAACGTGAAACGTACACGAGGGGTTACTTGGCGCCTCGCTCGCTTGTTAAGAAAAATTCAGCTTGTGTTGATGCGGGAAGCAGACAGCTTACGATCACAAGTAAGCCTCCTAACATGTATTATAACCACACTTCAACTAACATACGCAGTAATGGTAAAGTGTCGATCTCTAATGATATCTTGACATCACAGCAAAAGGTGCCAAAGATCGATCAATGCGTTACTTCTTTTGTAGACGCGCTCTAGTGCCTCGATCTTTTGCATTTAGAAGAAAGCCCCGAGCGATTAAAACGATTAAGTAGACGTTACCTAAGATGAGAGATTTAATTTTAATCGCTAGGACTTCCAGAGTGCAAGTTAAATATGTCTGAAGCAATAGTAACCCAATCAAGAAATTCAAGGGTGCGACATCTATTAATGGCGACCACCGATTAATCTTATATACAGTTACTCGTGTTCAATTGACCTGAAACTACAGTGAATGGTTTGAACCAGGGAATAGCAGTCAGTGGTTTAGGACATTTGAAATAAGAGTCAACTGGCTCTTCCTTTCACTCAAATCTTTAAGGGGTTGGTTGCCATCACCCATAACAGTCTATTCCAGAGCCCCCGTTATTCAGATGATAACACTTCATACTTTAATTATGCAACTGTCCAAAATTGTTATTTTGGATTTACTGTCTAGAACCTCCTCTGGCTCTTTGAGCACATTTGAGTCTCCACAAAATGACCATGCTAAGGATTCCATGGATTAAAAATTCATAAGAATAGGAAGTTTGGGATTAGGAGGAAAAAAACAAAAAGACATCTTTTGATCAAACTGTGATATTCTTACTTTATTAAAACACAGGAATCTTTTGTAAATAATTGAATTGAAGGGAAAACATACCACAACATTTTAACTCAGCAAGAATGAAATTTTAACTTAAAGAGAACTGGATAAAATTATGTACTTAAGAACTTGGGTGCTAATTTCCTTCAAAGAATTGGAAACAGTCTTGAAAGATTTACAAGTAATGACTCAAAAAGTTTCAAACTGATGAAAAACACAAAAGTGAATTTGAGACAACTCAAACATTCCACCTTATTCCTAAATAGGAACCTTAACTCAGCCTCAAATCAATGCCTGCCTGCCTGCCCACCAAAACTCCAGCCAAACACTTACCCACCATCTCCAAACACCATAACAACCACCCTATTCCTCTTTACCCAAGTTAAAACCCTCACCCTAGCCTGTAACCCTCCCTGTCTCTAACCCAAACCCATTTAATCCCAACCCATCCCAACATTTTACCTCCCCAACCTCCCATGATCCTTTTCAGTCATAGCCGCATTTGTAAACCCCTGCCCACAATAGTAGCCCTCCCTCCGTCCCAATCTGTTTCTTAGTCCTTACCATCACCACCACTCCACCGCCCATACCTTCCACCCAAAACATTTGAGTTATCTCAAACCTACTTTGCTTTGACATCAGTCTGTTATATGGGAACAACATTCTAAATCTCCTCCTGAATGTCCAACAGTCTCTAAATTAGTGTAATATGATGATATATTCAAAAATACAGTTCTTTACTTAATATATGCTTTTTTGGATCTAACTACATGTAGAGTTGCTACAGAAGTCGTTTATTAAACCTTTTCAGCAATTTTTAGGGTTCAAATAATCTATATAACATGTTGATTGAGAAATCTGACCTTTAACCTCAGCTAACTACCTCAAGAAAATTGTAATGTGCTAAGACTTGAATCATTTTCCGAAAAAAAAAAAACCTAGTTAATTTTGGATTTTATCCCCTTACCTGAAACACTCAGATTTCTCCTTAAGTAATTAGTGGATTAAAAGGTTAGTTGTTAGATTATAAGCTTTAAAGAAAATTATGGAGAGCTCAGAATGTTCCAAGTGCAAACTGCCCAAATTTTGGAAAACTTTTGCCCAAATTTTTGGAAATTTTGGAAAACACCCCTGATTTTAACTCAAGTCTAAGCATGTTTTCTTGAACACAATTATTATCTCATACCAAGTTAAAGTTTTTGATATTATTTTGTTGATTGTCATTCAGCTAGGTGAAATATGTGTTACATTGTGCAACATATTGAGAGCATCTAATTAGTTCTTGCAGTATCAATTTTGGATAAAAAATTTTGGCGAGGAAGCTTTTGGTTTTTATTCAAATTCTCCTGGTCAGTGCCTTTGGAAATTTCAAGAAAAAAGTATGGAGAATATGCACACTAATTTTAAGGTGTAAAAGGTGATTGTACCATGGCCAGACATGTAAACCCAAAAAAAGGTTGCTTAACAATGTTTTACCCTAAAATGTTTTACTACTGCAATTACACAGCCTTTGTTTGTTAGCGTCCTTTATAAAAATGCCTTATCTTCTTGTTAGCCACCAGTAGTTACATTTGTAGAGGCTGAAAAAAAATAAAACAGCAGATAATTTTAATAATGTTGTGAAGAAAGTAGTATTAGTTAAGTGCTAAATTTTTGTAACCTATTTTGAATTATTTGGAATGTTGATTTTGCCAACACTCAAAATTTTCACTCACAGTTATATCTTTTAAATGTACATTTGCTGCTTGGGTTGATGTACTGTATTCAGAGCATCTGCAGATTCTTTGAATTCAAAGTGGAAGAACACACTAACACTCTGTGAAGTGTATGCTAATAATAACAATGTACCTCAAGGTACTGTGCCAAAATTCTTTTAAATGTCAAAATCCCATTATCTAATTTTTTTCGTTAAAAATAACATAGCAGCAGTGTAAGGAATACATGATTTGTTTTATTTGAAGACGGAGATTTTTGTTAAAGGGTGTTACAAGAGTTAGATTTGAAAGTTAGTCCAGAGCAATGAACCTGTATGATTGCTGGATACTTTCTCAGAAATTCTTAATTTTTGTCTCATGAATAGTGATTGTCTCTTCCTTATTCTTGAAGTGTAACTTACATCCTAAAAACTCAAAGAGAAAGGACCAACCTTTAAGTTTTTGTTTCCAGCATGGGGCTTTCTAGCTGCTAAGGACTGTTTGCTCATCACTGGTCTGATAGGCTGTCAAATGGGTATAACCAGAACAAGAATTATATGCCATTTTGGGATTCATGTAGTCTCTATATATTTCAAGAGTGTTATAAGTTTTTTTTTTAAGTTCCTTTGCCTAAAAAACTTCTATCTGACAAGTTTGGGTGCTCTCATTACCTGTTTGCTGGATATTGTAGTGATATTATTTGGGAGAGTTGTATGTTCATAATTTCCTTGAGGTAATTTAAGGGTTCAATGCTGACCTGGATAGGATCTATGAATTCCTTCTGGTTTATTTTGGTGCTCTCAAATGATCAGATTTCCTGGAAACTAATTAAAGCCTTCAGGCTGTTCTACATACTGTATTTGTGACAGTTAAGCTTACTTACCTTTTGAAAAGGCTGAGAATGAGTGTCTTAGCTGGAAAAATATTAAGAATTTTTTTTTGTTTGTTTGTCTGTAGTCTGAATTCCTTTTCCTGTTATTAATCTAGTTGTTTGCCCTGGAAATAAGACTTCAAGCTCCCAATATAAAAATTTTACCATGACTAACCTTGTTTTGATGAGAAATAGACAGAAATAAGAGGCATAACTAGCACTCACCTTTTTTACTGTTAAAAAAATGTTTGAGAACATACTGGTTAGTAATATGATGAGTTATAGAATATATAAGAGGTATTATTGATACTCACCTTTTTTGCTGTTAAAAAAATGTTTGAGAACATACTGTTTAGGAACATGATGGGTTATAGACTGATATAAGAAGTATTATTGATACTCACCTTTTTTGCTGTTTAAAAAAATGTTTGAGAACATACTGACTAGGAACATGATGGGTTATAGACTGATATAAGAAGTATTATTGATACTCACCTTATTTGCTGTTTAAAAAAATGTTTGAGAACATACTGATTAGGAACATGATGGGTTATAGACTGATATAAGAAGTATTATTGATACTCACCTTTTTTGCTGTTCAAAAATATGTTTGACAACATACCAATTAGGAACATGATGGGTTATAGACTTATATAAGAAGTATTATAAGAAGTATTATATAAGAAGTATTATATCAAGATCTCAGGCTGATATTCTCCCAGTACAGCCCTCGCACTTGGTTAATAAGATATATTTATTGATACTCACCTTATTTGCTGTTTAAAAAAATGTTTGAGAACATACTGATTAGGAACATGATGGGTTATAGACTGATATAAGAAGTATTATTGATACTCACCTTTTTTGCTGTTTAAAAAAATGTTTGAGAACATACTGATTAGGAACATGATGGGTTGTTAAGACTGATATAAGAAGTATTATTGATACTCACCTTTTTTGCTGTTTAAAAAAATGTTTGACAACATACTGATTAGGAACATGATGGGTTATAGACTGATATAAGAAGTATTATTACACGACTCAGGTAGTCAGAGGGCCAATAACTAAAATCAACCAATCAAAATGCTCTATTGCCGGTCAATATTCTCTAAGTATTGGACCGGGCACTGTCCCGAAAGGTCCCGAATGATACCGCACTTGTGGCCCTTTGAACCTCAGTCTTATAATTAATTTCCTACTAACCAAGCTTGTTCAGGACTGTACTGGAAGAATATCGACCCTCGAACTTTTTTGTACGGACCTCGCTGCACTCGGTCCGTACTGTCAAGATCTCAGGCTGATACTCTCCCAGTGCGGCCCTCGCACTTGGTTAATAAGATATAGTTATTGATACTCACCTTATTTGCTGTTTAAAAAAATGTTTGAGAACATACTGATTAGGAACATGATGGGTTATAGACTGATATAAGAAGTATTATTGATACTCACCTTTTTTGCTGTTTAAAAAAATGTTTGAGAACATACTGATTAGGAACATGATGGGTTATTGAGACTGATATAAGAAGTATTATTGATACTCACCGTTTTTGCTGTTTAAAAAAATGTTTGACAACATACTGATTAGGAACATGATGGGTTATAGACTGATATAAGAAGTATTATTACACGACTCGGGTAGTCAGAGGGCCAATAACTAAAATCAACCAATCAAAATGCTCTATTGCCGGTCAATATTCTCTAAGTATTGGACCGGGCACTGTCCCGAATGGTCCCGAATGATACCGCACTTGTGTCCCTTTGAACTTCAGTCTTATAATAAATCTCCTATTAACCAAGCTTGCTCAGGACTGTACTGGAAGAATATCGGCCCTCGAGCCTTTTTGTACAGACTCGCTGCACTCGGTCCATACTGTCAAGATCTCAGGCTGATATTCTCCCAGTATGGCCCTCGCACTTGGTTAATAAGATATATTTATTGATACTCACCTTATTTGCTGTTTAAAAAAATGTTTGAGAACATACTGATTAGGAACATGATGGGTTATAGACTGATATAAGAAGTGTTATTGATACTCACCTTTTTCACTGTTTGAAAAAATGTTTGAGAACATACTGATTAGGAACATGATGGGTTATAGATTGATATTAGAAGTATTATTGATACTAACCTTTAATGCTATTGAAAAAAATGTTTGAGAACATACTGATTAATAACTTGATTAATCCACTGATATCTGCATGTACATGTAGGAGGCATTAGTAGCACTCACCTTTTTTGCTGTTTGAAGAAATGTTTGTTAACATAGTGATAAATAACAAGTAAAATGATGTATGTATTAGTAAGAGAATGATGGTGCAACCAAAATAGGCTAGTACACTTATCTTGTCCTGAAAAAAAATGCAATAAATTGTCAGCCCCAATTTATGGCACTTACCTTGTTCCTGAAAAAAGTTAGTTGTTAGTAACTATGACTTTCTAAGAAAGTGACACACAGAGAGACAGTCTTTTTTTAATAATTTTTTATATGAACATCATTCTTAAGTTTTTAATGAATTTGCATGTGTATATTTTGGTGACACTTTAATTTTTTGTTATGTTATGGAACCATCAATCTTCAGGTCTGCTCCAAAAATTGGACTCAGAGCTGCTAGAATTAAATCCCTGAAAAGTAAATAAATTAGTAATCTTGTAGTTAAAGTCTTAAGGTAGGTTTCTGAAGAAGAATGACAGACACACAGGTTGTTTTTCTCTACTTTTTGAAAATATTACAATCAGTTGCTTGTTAAATTCTTGCTAAGGGTGGGATGCACTTTAAATTTCCTAAATGAAAAATTAAGCATCTGCAGAAACCTGAATTGTTCCTGTGTCAGTAAATGTCAACACCCTGATTGGAACACTCAGGGTGTCCCAGATCAGGTTTAAGAGGTTGGCTAGTTAATGAGTAAGGGTCGTTATCAAGCTCTTAGACAGTAAATCTGATGCCAATTGAAGTTGAAATCGAAAGACGGAATGATAGCCATAGTGAGTTTCAAACCGAAAGCCGAACTCGGAATAGAATAAAACACACCCACCTGGTGACAACTTGGAGACCTTGCCCTACCTTTGTGAGGGTTGGTTGCTGCACACATCTGGTCTCTGTGATCCAATATGTCAAGAGAAGAGTATTCTATTCCCCAACATTTTGAAGACAGCTTGGAAGCTGAGTTTTTAAGACAATTGCTTTACTGTATGAACCAAAAGCAAATATTTTAACTGGGCCATTTCTTAAGACTAATATGAGGTTTCCTCTCCATTGTGACTCCTCATCTGCTCCATGATGTTAGTTGATGTGTTCTATTTTTGCCCAGAATTTGAACTGACAGCTGTTATGCTATCAAACAATTATACAAGTAGTTTATTGTCTATCACCTAAGCTGGTGTGTGCAGTTCCCTATTTCCCACTAAGTGAAGTCTTGTGTCCAAGTCTTGTTATTCTGCATTGGAGCGATGTAGAGGTCTAACATTTGCAGTTCTTGCCTCGTAGCTCTAAGTGTTTTAGTCTTCAATAGAAGCTGTAAGGAGGGATAAAGGTTCCAGTTCCCCTCCTAGTCTTAAGTCTTGTTGATCTTCTAAACGGGAGACGGAAGGACATATTATACCAGTTCTTGCCTCTTGGGCTTAATTTTGTTGCCTTCCACAGGGGTTGAAGTGAAGGAATAGGTGGTGCTTGATGGACTTCCTATAGTTGCAGTTGATCCAGAGAAGGGACATGGTGTTTTAAGGGCTGTAGGCTGGTTTCTTCTGGGTAGTAAGCAGCTGTATTGTTGTATTTCAAGTTAACCATTTTTTCTCTAGTTGCAAAGGGCCTAGTAAGATTAAAACTATGCAAAGGTTTAATAAGAGATTTCCTTCTTATTTAATCACTTTCACCAGAGTGTGGTGAGGGTCGCACAACAGAGCGAGGCTCCAAATTAAGTGCGCCCTATATCCCACCCATCCCACCCCAGGGGAGGACATCCATCACACAGTAATCTCGTGTGTGGGAAATTAACGTCTCCTACCCCAACCCTGCAGGAGACGGGACCTCCATTTATTCGTCCCTATCCGAGAAGACTAGAATATCTAACCATTTCTTGATGTTATAGAAAGGTAGCAAATTCTTCTCAATTATTTTTAAGACCCTGAGTGTTGGTCCGGCCGGGGCACGAACCCTCGACCTCCCGCACAACAGTCCAGCGCTCTATCCATTGAGCTAACCGGGAGGCGGTTTGAGCTAACCGGGAGGCGGTTACAGCATGCCTTCTACAGCATGCCAAGTGTACTTGAACTTTTTGCACGTGATTGACTAATTATATAGTTTTTTTTTTTTTTTTTTAAAGCTAACTGTTAATAACTTAGTCACTGAATTTTCTCTAGTGGCTTAATGCCCCCCAAAATGCTTGAATTATTTTTTTAAAATGAGACCAATACTCCGTCAACTTATTCTGAAAAACTCCCTTTAAATGCTTTGTTAATTATCTTGTTGCATAATTTACCCCTTAAAGGTATTCAACTGTTTGAAATCTGAATTTTCTATTAGCAGGTAAAATGGCTACAGATATCTTTATGCTTTTGTTATTTTTTACCTGATTTTCCATAGCCTTGTATTGATGATCTCACTAAAAAGACGACCTGAAAAAACCAAAGCATGCATGCTGTTATGTACACAGACAAAGCTACAGTCAACTGCAACTTACCATCTGCAGAAAGAGCTTGAGATGAATAGAGTTCTCTTCTTCATATCTATCTTAACTGGTCCATGAGATCAGCTACTTCATCATCCTTCCTGGAATTAGTAACGGTTAGTAATATCATCTTTTATCGAGGTGGAAATGTTAGCTCCCGAAAATGAGCTAGTCTGTAAAGTGCACTTAAAGTGGTTTCTCAAACAGAGCGAGGGTCATTGAACTGCCGAAAAGTACATTTGCCCCCGAAAATGGACTTCTTCATGCTGCCCTAGAAGAAAAGTTGAGTGCAATTTTGCTTCCAAATGGGCCCAGAAATTCTGAAATAAAAGATGTTAGTAGCACTTACCTTCTTTCTGGAAAAAATGTGGTATTAGTTAATGTTATGTTAATTGTACTGTGTAGCCAATTTATTTCAGAGTAAGACACAAAAACACAGAGCTTTGCGATTTTTTATTTTTGAAAATGTTACATGAATCGTTTATTAGTTAATCGTCTAGGGTAGGATGCGCTTTCCTACATGAAAAATTTAGCATCTGTGGAAACCTCAAGTGTTCTTGTGTCAGTAAATGTTGACATCCCGATTAAAACATTAATGGTGTCCCAGATGGTAGCTAGCTAACGAGTCAAGGTCGTTACCAAGCCTATATACGGTAAATTGGATGCCAATAGGTGTTGAAATCGAAGGCCGGAGTGATAGCTGAAGTGAATTTGAAGCTGAAAGCCGAACTCGGAATAAAATAAAACCCACCCACCTGGTGACATCTGGCAGATCTTGCCCTACCTTTCTGTGGGTTGGTTGCTGTACACAAGAGGCTGGGATGTTGAGTGAAGAGTTGATTTTACAAAATTTGGTGACAGCCTGTAAGCTGACTTGTCAAACAATTGGCTTAATGTATGATTGAAAAGCAAATATTAATACTGGGCCATTTCTTAAAACTATATTATGTGGTCTCCTCTCCAGTGTGATTCCTCTTCTGCTCCATGATGTTGGTTGATGTGTTGTATTTTCGACATTAATTGGCCCGCAATTTGGACTGACAGCTATTATGCTATCAAAATACAGCATACACTTAGCCTAGTTTATTTTCTCTGTGACCTAAGCTGGTGTGTGCAGTTCCCTATTTCCCACTAAATGAAGCCTTGACAAGCGGCTTCAACTGGAGTTAAACCACTAAACATGATAGAAGTGGCAAATGAGCACACTTCCCAGTTGAATGGCCTAATTTATCCAGTTAGATATATAGTAACTAAATCGATGTCTGGTTGAACCTTTGGCCAAAATGGGTTGCCGCAATAATTTTTACAATATAATTTGGTTGAAAATGCTTCACTAGATTGCAGTCTATGGAATTGCTGCTATCGGGTGAAACATTATAAAATTGGTATTTGAGGCGCTACTAAGCAGGGAGCTCCAGCGCGGAAGAGTGGATGTTGATGTCCATGGTTGAAGAGCCATTGTAGTCCTGGAGGATATGTGCACAGTTGATGCAGTCGTGATGTAGAATCAAGGCCGAAATTGTATAAAGAAGAATCTTAAGCCGAAACCTAACCTAAGCCGGAAGTACCTGAAAAGGAACCCTATTAAAATTAAGGGAAGAAGAAAGGGAGGCCCAGCCAACCCCAGGGGACCCAACTAACTTAGCTAACTACATTAAATTAAGCCGAATGAGAAGTCCCCAGACTTCTGTCTGAAATTTGAAATGAGGTTCAACCAGTGCTTTATATTATAGTCCCTCTCGTCCAACCCACAAGGAATTCTCTGACCTGTTGTGTTTGTCTTCCATCAGTGTCTTCTTACTGACTCATTCCCAGATGATCATCAGAGTAAATGTAGAGATGTAGCAGACATTGGAAAGAAGTGACGAGAAACTCGATTTGTGGTCTCATCTTCCCAAACAGTCCAATTCCCCATATCTTTGTATTTTCTCCTTCAGAATCAATCTGGAAGGAGTCAGCCTTGACTTGTTATGTGTTAGCTGGGAAGCAGTGGAGTGGACTGGAGTGGACTGGAGTGGACTGTTGGAACTTGCAGTGGACCAATTTGTGAGGATCTAGTCAGGAACTGGAAGTTTTGGCTAGTAGTCAATGGGAGCTGAAAACTGATTAATGAGTACATAGATTTAGCGATGTAAACTGTAGTACTGTTGTATTAGATTGCAAGAAATTGTTTGAACATCGGCAATGGGAGGGAGAGCTTTAGAGATAGTTTCATGATAAGGGTAGTCTCTAAGGTACTTTACACCTTAAAAAGAGCATGTCAGTTTGACACACAGGATAAGCAAGGACTGGTCTTTTTATGAGTAAAAGTCACTCTGAAAACTACAAGAATGTTGTGAATATGAAAACTTAAAGTTGTAAAGAATTTCTTAGGATTACTTTGATGTCCACTAGATCGCACGATACCAGAAATGTTTCTTCCACAAAATCTGCCAAGGAGATTGGCCGACACGTTGTATCCATCACGAAACTCAAGGTACATATCATCACTGCAGGGCTTTCTATCGGAAATCTTCAAGGTGAAATTCAGCTCCACATAATGCCCTTTTGGAGCTTGCAAAAGTTGGCTCAAGGGAAACAGTGGCACAACTCTGTGAAGGCATACTTCTGCCATTAGCCCAGCTGCTTATGAAATCAAGAGAAAAAGATAGGACAGTCAGTAAGATTCCTAACTGAGATCGTGAAATATGTCAATGTTGCCAAAGCTATGAAAAGGAAGCATCTCGAGGAGAAGCTCTTTTCAAAGTCGTTTCAGGGAACGCTCAATATGACGTTTTGATGAACCCTAATTTCCCCCCTACACTGTCACCCTGAATCAAACATGGAGGTCACGAGAATAAAGGAAATGATCACCAGCCATTCGGAGACCATTACATTAAACGATTGCGAAATTGGCCAACGTAACTCAGACGGATTACTCACTGAAATCTAACTGGTAAATATTCAGATAAATCTAGATGTCTTTAACCATCTGATTTTGAAATTAAGCACCCAAAACATATTGCAGATTCTTTCTTAGTGCAAAAAAAAAAAATAAATAAATAAATTAAAAGCGAGAAGACATCGTAGCCGGCATCCGAGGTTCTTGTCTATTTTTGTTACGATAATTCAATTCGTAAGATACACACTTTTTTTCTTTTATTGTTTCAGGTTGCTATCAAAATTTGATGAATGAAATTTTTAATTAAGCGCCTTTTGGACAGACTGTTCTCGTATAAAATGTAAATGACATGACTACGCGAGCGCGCGTTTGATGCCAAACAACAAAACTGAAAAGTTAAAGATTCTGAGCGCAGTGAATTTTTTCTTTTTTGTACAATTTTGGAAATGATCGTTTTTCAGTATAATGTAGGCAAAAATTGAAACAGTTAAACCGCTAATGCATTTTTTTTTGTTGACTTCGGGCGCCGCATAAATTACGAGACAAACATGGTCGTGATCCGCTGCTAATAAAACCAATCAGACTCAGAGAGAATCAGAAATCAACTTGAGTGCTGTGTTTTCTCGTAGTTTCCCAAGGAGCAGTAACTCTATTTTCTTAATGCTCTCCAGCCGGGGTTATCCACAGTGTGTCTCCCGTGCGCATATCACTTACTTTCTCGCGAGTTATTTAATGCACGCCTGGATATTTAAGGAATTGACATGCGGGCTATTTTCGTGAGAACAAAAACCGAGTGTCTAAAATTAACTAATTCCAATCCTATTGAATAGGTTTAAATAACACTTTTAGTCTCTTAACTTGATACTCCATTAGATAAAGAGAACAGTGCTTACAGAAAGCAATAATGAAAGCCCAGAAGGTCCTTTTGGACAACATCTTCCTGTTTTCTGCGGATGGCCTGAGGGGAAGTTTGAAGATCGAGTAGAGTTTCAGAACATAGTCAAATAAATATATCTTATCAAAAGTTTTGTTGTGTGGTATTGCTGAGTGTCTTTACGAATTGTGCCGTATTTTGACGAGCCCGTAGGGCAAGAGATTTATTATCCAACACGCCAAATTATTATTTCATTGCGGGCGAATTTCGCGGATATTTCTGGAGTACAAATATCGCGTGATCTTTGTACTCGTCTCGCGCATTGTTTGTACCCTATGAAGCACATTTGGATAATAAATATATCTTATTAGACGTTTTGTTGTGTAGTATCGCTGAGTATTTTTACGAGTTGTACCGTATCTTGACGAGCCCGTAGGGCGAGTCAAAATAATGATAACGAGTAAAAATACTCAGCGATACTACACAACAAAACGTCTAATAGGTTATCTGTTATCCAACAAGCCGAAATTTTATTTCAGCGAGGGCGAGTTTCGCGGATATTTATTTACGGGGAGTGCGAAGCGGAACGGAATTGGCGCGTTGCTGTGTTGCTGTTTCTAGTTTCTTCATTAAATGAAGAAATTTTCTGGTCGTCAAGCTGTTTTTCTTCGTTCGATTCATCTAATGAACTTGGATCTATATTTGCCAGCCATTCTGACTCTTCGTCGTCGGAAATATGATTCAAATTGTCCGCCATTTGTTTCTTTTTCGTAACTACAATCCAATTCTTCGCATGCGCGATGCGAGGAAACCTGTTTGACCGGTACTCTACAATAGACGAGTACAAATACCGCGTGATATTTGTACTCGTCTTTGGCGTTATTTGTACTCGTCTAGGTGTAGTTAGAAAATAAATACATCTTATTAGACGTTTTGTTGTGTGGTATCGCTGAGTATCTTAACGAGTTGTGCCGTATTTTCACGAGCCTGTAGGGCGAGTTTGGATACAAACAACGAGTAAAAATACTCCGCGATACTACACAACAAATGTTTGATAAGAGATTTACTATGCAACACGCCAAATTGTCATTTCAGTGCGAGCAAATCTCGTGGGTATTTCTGGAGTACAAATATCGCGTGATATTTGTACTTGTCTCGCGTGTTATTTGTACTCACGAAGAACATTTGGATAATAAAGTAAAGTAGTGGATAATGCATTTATTATCCAGGTGAAGCGCACTGTATGTTTGTGGAATCTCGTAATACACGACAGGTCTCAGATGCCGCGTCTGTCTTCCTCACAAAGAAGTTAAAAATGATAAAATGTAGCCATATCATAATCGTCATGTATTATATAAATTTTTGAAGACACTGCTGTGCAGAACTGAAGCTTTAACTGGGACTTCTCTGAACCATATTTTAGCGCATTTGACAACTGAATAAAAACGATTTATGTTGTCACAATATTATGAAATTATCCCTAAACTGGAAAAGAAGGTTGGTAAAGAAATTCTTGAAAAGAGTAATTTCTCCCCTACCTTGCGATTACATTTTCTCCAGTGATGTAATCTTCAAAGTTGTTTTAATCTTCTACGGTATTTCTACTTTATTCGAGCGCCAGAAAGAACGTGTCGCGGTAAACAATTCACTGTATAAAAAATGTGGACATATTGTTGTTATTATCCCTGCGAACAAATTCTAAATAACCACTAAAAACGTAGTATGGGAAACAGCGTTAATCAGTTTTAAAATTTCTGAACTTCGATTCCTTTTCTGAGGATTGGGCGAAGTTTTTGATGACAGGCCTGAGTAACTACGAATTTCTCTATCAGCCCTTTCAACGAAAAAAATGGAGAGGCAGTAATAAATAATTGCCATGTTTAAATTCCATGGACGCAAAAAATGTTTTTTTTCCCCTGTGGAATTGAAATCATCATCCTTCACTCGGTTCTTTGGATGTCATAATTCACTGTCATTTAATCTTATCTTTCTTCGTACATTTTAAATATCGAAAAGGAATAAATACCTGAAATATATTTTCGCTGCTCCCTCACTTCGATTCAGATCGAGTGCCTTTCAAACAGAAATGAAGTCATACGCAAAAAGCAGGCTGCATACGGCTTGTCAAGATCATTATCATAAAAATACATTCTAATTAGTGAGTTTTCCATTCATTTCAAGTCACAATGGACGACATCCTCAAACATATGTGCTATAACGTCAGGAACTGTGCCTTCAGCTAGTTTTACATTTCTATAGATATAAAAGGTTTTGTCAATTTTAATAATTTGGATATTTCAACAGAGTTGAAATGGTGAATTGTCCACCGTAACGATTACAAAAGCTGACGTTTCGAGCGTTAGTCCGTCGTCGGAGCGAATGTAAAATGACTCACGCCATGTAAAATTTGTCAATTTTAAATGGCATGAGTCACCAGCTTATTACTGTGTGGATACAATGAAATATTTGAAGTTCATATATTTTGAACTGCGGTATTAGATACGTATGATGCACGATCCTCGCAGTAGATAGCGCTATTTAAGCAATAGCGAAAATCAGACTTGAAAAAAATCAGGCCTGTACGGGATTCGAACCACTGACCTCTAGTGCAGCGCTCTTACCAATTGAGCTAACAAGCCAAGTGGGAGCAGGTCGTTAAGTTGATTCGTAATAAACCCGTGAAAGTGATAAATCAGATACAATGAAATATTTATGAAATATTTATCAAATATTACTGTTTGACAACGAAAAAAAAACCAGTAACATTTTATCCAAAGGAGGCTTCTTAACGGGTTTTACAGTAATTTAGAAAACATATATCGATAGACACAATACAGTAAAACCAGCAAACTTGGAAATTGAATTGATCATTTTGAGGTATGCTGTCGCCATGGAGATAGATTTTACGTCTTTTATTCTAAATTACACTCGAGAAGTTAGCCGAGTTTATGAACTAGACCCAGTTTTCTTGCCTTAATCCAAACATATTCAACAAAGATTTTGAAATCACATGTATGATTTGCGACCAATTTACACTCCACCTCGTTCGCTTACCACTATTAGGCACGATGCGGCACAGTGATCATGAAAGAGAAAATGAAAAAACAGTTTACATCTTATTGCTAAGAACTACAATAACATAAAATGATTTACACTTAAAAGTCTTTGAAATCACACTCGGAGAATAGATGTTATGCCTCGATCAATTCAAAGCTTCAACATCGCCTCTTGTGGGCCAAAGTATGTACTGATGCCCGACCCAACTGCCGAATATCATAGTCATTTTTATTTTTTTTTTGCAGAAGGAGGGGGGGGGGGGATTGTGAGGGATAGAAGGTAAGATTAGCGACACCCACCCAATCCTCCCTCGTTTTTATACTCCCCTGCCACTGTCGCTCAGTTTAATAACACGTTTTCTTTTACTAATTGAACACCTTAAACCGGCCATCTTTTTTATATGATGCTTTCAAACATAAATGAACACAGTACGCATCTTCTGATTGGTCAGTTCAGTTTCCAAGCGGATGCTTTATTATAGGGCACGCATTTGATCGGCGACAACTAGTTATGTCATAACAGCAATGAAAAGCGTTTTTCCTGGCTCCAAAACACAATAAAATAACTGGAGACGATGAGAAGAGAGGAAGGCGAGTGATTTTAATAATAATAATAATAATAATAATAATAATAATAAAATTAATAGTAAGAATTTAATATTTATATTGCGCAAATTAACATGTGGATATGATCAAATGCGCATTACAACACTTTTCGGGGGACTTTGGCCGGACTGCATCAGCAGTTTACAAACAAACAAACAAACAAACAATCGAAGGAAACTTATTTGAAGATGCCCCCTCCCCCCAATTCCCAGTAAACAGGCCAGACCACATCACAGTAATCTCGTGAGTGGGTTCTTTAACATCCCCTGCCTAACAAATTAACTAATTACTAGATCCAGGAGACGGGACCTACGGTTTATTCGTCCTTATCTGAGATTTCTTGATATTATATAGAAAGGTAGCGCATTCTTCTCAGTTATTTCAAGAACTTGAGTGTTGGTCCGGCCGGGGCTCGAACCATCGACCTCGACCTCCCGCACACCAGTCCAGCGCTCTAACCAATTGAGCTAACCGGGAGGCGGTTAGCTCATTAAAAACTTTCTCTCATTAAAACTTCTTCTTTAAATTTTTTTTTTATTTAGGCCCTTACAGCTTCTTTTGAAAGCCTCTCTTTTTCAAACTTTTCTTTTCCGTTAAAACCAGCTTATCACATATTTGAGAACTGAGATATCTCAGCGCTACATCGCTTATCACTTATTTATGTATTTAGCAAACACTTCTCGAAACCGCCTTTGAAATCTGGGCTCTACAGGAGAACATCGAATTGAACTTAACAAATAACTTACACTATCTTTAAAGCTTTTCCTGGTACTGAAAAGAGTTATCACATAAAATAACTAGTGTGCTAAACTAGTAGAATACATTTGAGTGAAGCAGTACTTTCGGCCTCCTCCGCAGCCATGAACAACTCTAAATCACCAAGAGGTTCTTCATCTAACCACTCAGAAACTTCCTCTTTTGATAAAAATTTTTCGCAATAATTCTCAGTTAACACCCCGCCACACATATATTTTTCACTCATCCGGGCTTGTGTTTCAACCTGACAAATCCGGCATAATTTGGCGAGAGGTCCATTCCAGCCGTTTTATTTAATTTGGTTTTGTTGCTTCCCTCGTCTGATAACTTCCACATTTCGTTTGTATAATTCTCATTCTCTTGACAAGATTGTCACGAATGCTTGTTGTGATCCCTAAGGCTTCTTGTATGTGAAACTGCACCCTTGCTATCCCAACTGTGGTGTGGAACCTGAAGCTCAAGCAGTAATGCATCGTTCAAGTCATT
This sequence comes from Stylophora pistillata, assembly GCF_964205215.1. Lineage (NCBI taxonomy): Eukaryota > Metazoa > Cnidaria > Anthozoa > Scleractinia > Pocilloporidae > Stylophora > Stylophora pistillata. The sequence continues at coordinate 26,927,037 of NC_142523.1, forward strand.
ACCGAAGTCACAATCACCAACTTTAGGTTGCGTAACACAACCACTATTGTCAAATTGCGTTACATCTTATTTATTTCTTGGAAAACCATCTTCGTTCAAGTTGTTCTCGTTTGTATTACGCATCTCTTCCATTTCATCATTCCTAGAATCACTTAGCCTCTGCTCGCATTCAGATAACAACTTACAAAGCTCTGGATCATCAAAATCATTAGTTGAAAACTCGTCAAACTGAAAAATGAAAATACACGGTTTTGAAAGATTTTTAAATGAAGTAACAAAAGAGCTCATGATGAGATTAATAAACTACACTTCATGAATCGTATTCAAATCTTTTACACAGGAGAGTGATTATTCAATTACCTCACAACTTGACAACGGATTGATTTCCTGTGACTTTTCTGAAAGTAACCAAACGATACAGGGTTTGCAAACTCCTTTTTTTGAACATACGACAGTAGGCTATGACTAGTTTCTATGATAAAGAGACTTTTACCCCTTCAATGCTTCCTCAAATAACGCAACCGATAAAGCTTTCCCGATGTTTGAGTAATTAATGGATGAATCTGAAATTTAGTTAAGCACTTCCCGCCGTTAGGAATATACTCCAGACTTCTCCCCGTTTATTTTTTAAGGCTCCATCATTATTTTCATACTTTTGCAAAGTCTTGAAAATGTTTCGCAAGAATCCACACCTTTCTTTTAATTTTAAGAGTAAGCGTCTCTTGACTATCTTGTTGAAGGATTGTAAAAAGCTTAAATAATGCTGGTAAAGATCTGAATATAGATAGATAGATAGATAGATAGATTAGATAGATTAGATAAATTAGATAAATAGAGATTAGATAGGTAGGTAGATAGAAACTGGTTGCTTCTCCAGTTCCTGGAAAAAACCGTGCCATACTTTGCATTTCAATTGGAATCTGTGCGAGAACTGTCCCTGAATCGTTCTTCCGCACTCTCGATTTTAAGTCTGCTCCCCGACAAATCCTAAAAAATGATGTGTTCTCGGCAGCCAGAACATACCAGGGGAACGATAGTCAATCCCTCTACAGTCGTGGTCGTGGCATTTCTGGTAGTAAACACCAAGTCTCAAGTCTGCCACAATCCTAATATAAAAAAAAAAAAATTAACTGCGTGTTGGTGTATTTTCCATAATCATTGATTCACCTTTCTTATAATTCATGGATGATATTTTGTTTTTTAACCTCATATTCTTTCAAGGAAGTTTGGATAGCCTCCATCATTCACCACTTGCAACGAAATGTGGGTATAAGTTGTCTACTGTAAATCATGTCAACAACATAAGTGCCATGCAGTAGAATCGTCGTGATCCAAACCGGAAGTAGACACATTGTAAGACAAAGAATATACATGCACTTTATATGATAAGCTGAATAACTCGTGCAGTCTGATTGGTTCTTACTTATGATCTATTAGAAGAGAGACGCATAGATGACGTCACCATTTACATTATTTGCTTTATAACCGTATAAAATAAATAGATTTCAAGTTGCAGTTGTAGGTCACAGAAGACGTTCAAATGTGGAAAGACTTTGTTCTTATCACATTATGACGTTACCTGTGACCTACTACAGAACCGATGCACGGAAACATGGAATCTGCTTGTTCATCATTGCTAAAAGAGTGGCTTTTTGGCTTACACCACGTTGTTACTCTGGTAACAGATCTCCTGTTACAATCAACATCATAAATATTTTCCAGGTGGTGACAAACATATTGAGAAAGAGAAGAAATATTCATATTTATTCCATGATATGTGGTCAAGTCAACATTCAAGAGTTGTCATAGGAAGAAAAACTAGGTTGTAAAGGACAAATAACTATAATTGAAGAATGTGCCAAAACACTGGATACTTTTGGAAATGGAAAGACTCCTGGTAATGACGGTAACCTGCCAGATTTTACAAAACTTTTTGGAGCTCTGTGGGTGAGCTCATGACAGATATGCTTTTACCGTATTTACCCCTGTATTATGCGCGCCCATGTATAATGCGTACCCTTGTTTTTAACCTAATTTATCAGAAAAAAAAAGTTTTTCACGACAAAAAAGACAAGTTAAATATTCGTACAATTATTTATTAAGACAACAACAATGAGAAACTTACTATATCGTGAATATCAATATCTTTAATTTGCTACTTAGTTATGTATGACATTATTGAAATCAAACTTAAGAACTTCAAGCGAGGCCTAGCTAATTTTTACGATTCCATTGCCCGGTAAATATTATGAGTGAGCAACAATATGATTTTGTGTCATACCATCGTATCTTTAGAATTTTCAAATTTTCTGGCCGTAAAATCAAGTAAACAACAATATAACCACGATGAATTCCACTGCGTGCCCCTAGTACATATAAGAAATTTGCGTGTTTTCGCCTATAACAGCAAATCAAGAACTGCTTTAAATAAAGCTTTTGTCCTGAAATATTTCTCGCTCGCTTTCTTCTTGCTTCTCATCGAAAAACTCCATGTAACATGAGATCTCTTCAGAAGCGGCCAAATTTGCATATTCACTCTGAAATCTGATACATCCATACATACATACATACATACATAAGCTTTATTTATCCTCGGATTATCCTAAGTACTAATTTTAAAAGTTACAGAAACCGTGCACTAATAGTTTGCGCTTAAATTCACTATAATCTACAGTCTTTCTAAAGTGGTCAGGGAGGGAGTTCCAGTACTTAACAGATGAATAGCTAAAAGAATTTAGACCCTATGTGGTTGTAAACGGCTTAGGAAGTGATAAAATATTGGTGCCCGTTAGCATTTACTATGCCCTTAGGGAGTAAGCAGTGGATCTTAGCTTGATCAGTTGTTTCAGATAGCACGGATATTTATCAAGATCAAGATGGAGACAGTTGAATATACAAATCATCATATTTTGTATCCTTCTGTTGGCTAAACCACACACACCTGCCTTGTCTAAAAGATCATCATAGTGCGAGTCCCAGTCCTTCAAAAAAAAGCTTAAAATAGTCTATTTAAGGTGTCCAGTTTAATAGAGTCCTCTGAATTACAAAAGTGCCATATCATTGAACAGTAGTGAAAATGGGGTAACATAAATGTTTTATAAAGGCGAAGCATAATTTCGGTAGAAATTATATTATGCTTCGCCTTTATATCAAAGCTTTAAATTATGCTTCGCCTTTATATCAAAGCTTGAAATGTGTTACTTTTTTGTTGTGTTTTTAACATATGCAAATTGGGATGTGCGTGACAAACAATGGAATTCGAGTATACACAACGCGATTTTGATGGTTATTTTTGTAGAAAAAAGTGCGCATTATACACGGCTTTTACAGGTAATTCTTCTTTTGACTCACGAGAAATATTAAATTCACAAGAGCTGGCAATTATCACATTAGCTGATAAAACAGGTAAGGATCAAATGTGTTTGGAAACTTGAGGCTGACTTCATTAGTCAATGCTAACTCTACCCTTGCTTCTATGGTCATTACCATGAGAATCAAATAATTTCTTCCTCGACTAATTCACTATAATCAGTCGAGTTTTATCCAGGGTAGATTTATTGGAGAGGTGGCTCACTCAATTCTCGACATTATCGATCATGCTGAATTGTTTCAGATGTCTGGTATTCTACTGTTTACAGATTTTGAAAAGGCCTTTGAATCTATTGACTGGGATTTTCATTATCAATCACTAGAGGACTTCAATTTTTGTCTGACCCTAATTATTACAGGCCTTCTGACAGGGTGCGCGGGTGCGGAACCGCACAATTCGGTCAAACCCGCACAATCCCGCACAATCTGTGACTTCGCAAAGTCCCGGGACTTTGCAAAGTCCCGCACAATCTGTGACTTCGCAAAGTCCCGGAACTTCGCAAAGTCCCGCACAATACAGAAGTTTTTACTTGAAATCTCAATCAAAACGGGTATTTCTGTCGAGTATCAAGATTTCTAGAATATTTTAGACAATTTTCAGACTATTCACCTTCAAAAATACTCTAGAGTTTCCAGGCTTTCATCAAACAACTCGTCGATTGCATTATTCAAACAACAAGGCGTTCTTACCGTAGCCTGCGCTTTCCTGGGCACTAGTCTACTTCTAACTCTATTTTTCATTGGCGGTTTGCTTTCCAAATAACGAGTCAGAGGTGTTGTTGAAAAAGGCCGGCCGCTGGCGCTGTGGCTTTCTCATTCAAAGTGAAAGAAAGCAATGTTTATTCTTGGCATTTACAGGACGAATGGGTTGTCAGATATTAAGACTTTCGTAAATCGTAGTGGAATAAGAAAACACGGCTTCCATCGGCAGTAACTTTTACTGGCGAACTCAAATTATGAGGCGATCTCCTCGACTGTTTTCGTTTAGCTCTTTCGATCGCTTTGACGAACAAAGAATTGCTTCAAAATAGGTCCTAAAGCTCGGTCAATAAGATAAAAATAATTCAAAGTAAAATCTAAAAGTCATTTAGCCATTACAGGAGGAATTTCACATTGATATTACAAGAAAAGGTGTGATTTATGAGGAGAACCCGATGTTTACTTTAACAGGGAGTGGGATACGAAATATTTTGTTCGACGCAAGATTACGCAATCCTGCTCAATTACCCGCACAATTAACATTTTCTCCCGGACAATTCGCCTCTAAAAAAAGTGCACAATTTTAATTTTTTTCGCGCACCTTGTCAGAGGGCCACCTAATAAGATGGATTAAACCTTCAATAATAACTTCTTGAGTTGAGTTTAAAATAATGGGATATTTTCCAAGCCTTGGTCTTCTCAGTATAAATTATTCAATCGCATCTTGTTTACAAATACCATAATATTTAATTTAGTCATAAATGTGTTCCTTCCGTGCAATATACAAAGAAGACTTGTATCATCTGTTTTATGACTGCTCAGTATGCATAAGCCTTTTGGAACAGGTTTTGCAATTGGTGGTGTAATTCTCATTGTGAAAATCTGAAGCTATCTCTAAAAGAAGTTTTAATTGGCATTTTATTTAGAAATTAACTACTAAATTATCTGACAATGCTTGGTAAACTGTGTATATGGGAGTTCAGGAGAAACAAGTCAATTATTCCCAAAGTTTCATTTTTGTACCGAAAGTAGTAGCCAAGAAAGAGAGTGAAAGACTTATTGCCTTAAGATATAAGAAGCATCAAGAATTTAGGAAAAGATAGGCACCATTATGAATTGAAGTATTTGCACTGTGTCTGTGATGTCTTTTGCTATGACTATCCCTCTAGTATAATATATTATAAGTTAAGTATTAACCGTGATAGGGGATTGTGAGTAATTTAAATTAAAAAATTTAAAATATATATATATATTTTACAGCAGGTACAAAAATAATTGTAGCAAACTTAGTAAGGAATTAAATGTAACAAATATTCAGCACCATCAACTCGATATCACATCCGCAGGACACATCCATGTCCAGAAGACATTTGGGGATAATGGACATGCAGATAAACAATTCAGGTCTTTTCCTTAAGGTAGGAACTTGATGTGTTGTAGGGTATAGGCACTGCCAATTTGTACTAGCTTTTCTAGACATTTGGTACAAAAATGTGCACAGGTGTTTGTCTATAGAATTCATCTGAATAGAGGAACAAAAAATTAATGTTTTTCAAGATTGAAGTTCAAGAAAAAGGCATGGGCTTGTAATATTGTCAGTATGCCCTATTATCTTCAAGTCTTTTCTCAAATCAAATGTTAAGTTTGAAAATTTATGAACATGAGAAAGATCACCAGTACTCCCCAGTGTTAGTTGGGGCACTCTCAGTCATGTGATGCATTTAGACCAACAGAATTTGAGTGAAGCTACTTTATGGATTATAATGAATAATGTGTAATTTCCATTTAGATACTTACACGAGGAAGAAGAGAAGGGAAGTAGATTATGAGAAAAATGAAAAAAAAAGTTTTGCAGTGGCAAATTGAATTCATTTCAATACATTTGTATCAGAATTAAATTTAAAACTGACAACCTGAACAAAACTGGAACATAACAAAAAAGAAGTTCAGACTTTCTCCTTGAAGCTTATCTTTTCTCTTAATTATTAAAAATTCAATGTCTTATTCACAGCAGTGGTGCTTCCAACTTTATTTTTATCTAAACAAGAAAAGCTGAAGAAGGGCTTTAATATCCAGGGGGTCAGTGGGCTTGTTTAAATCAGATTTATGTATTTTCTTGTTCACAAGTAGATGGGCAAATAACTGAGAGCCAGGGTTAAACATGTGTATGTGGCAGTTTACATTATCCCCTCCTCCTCCTCCCACGAAAGAGTTTTTATTGTTACCTGCATGAAGCCACTCCTTTAAACAAATCCAGTATGTTGTCATTTGCACCAAAACTTTCCCTGCTGGTCATCTCTGTCAGCAGCATGCACTATCACCTCAATCTGCCATTAAAAATATCAACATCTAATTATCTCCTGCTGTCCAAAAAAAGTCACTGAAATGACTGGAATTGAGGTCACTACATGCATGTACCCTGTTATTTATTATAATTACAGAGGGGAGTGCTGTACCAGCAACTAAAACATCGAATTCTGTAGAATCAATATGACCATCCTACACAACTATGTAACACGAGTGGTGATATTGAGCAACCATGTCACCATTCCCGCTTTCTCGAACTTTGCTGAATGAACTTGCTTTGATTCTTGTTTGGAATAATGGCTGCAAGATTTGTAATAATGTGGTGAGCGACAAAGATGTAAATGCATTTTCCAAACAACAAGAGAAAGAGAACACTAAAGTAAAAGAAAATGCTGTACGATTTAAACATTTTCAATTAATCTAATTTAATTTAATTTAATAATAAGTTCTTATATAGCGCATTAAAATTGAACTCTATGCGCTTTACAATTACAAATGAACAAAATTTCAATAAAAATCCTATACATGCAATTTTCGCTACTCTATCTAAACTAATGAAATATTACGTGTTATACATATATTTGAGAACGTGCGATATCAAAAAATCTGGTGGCTTAATTTTTGAAAAGATAAGTATTCAATAGGCGTTTAAAGGAGTCAACAGATTCGGCGTTTTTTATGCATTCAGGTAGTTGCTTGATACATTTTGTTTCTCGTTCGTCAATCTACTATACTTAAGAAGGAAACAATTAATTTTATCGATTTCCCGCCTCATTTCATGACCGATATTGAGGGAGGTAAAATGACATGGCACTATATTTCGAAGGAAGGATTTTGAATGTTTAAAATAATCTCACAAATTTCGTGGTGTTTGTACGTCGTGACTAACGAAAAAGAAAACCAAAATTAATAGTCAAATGGTTGGTCCCTGTTTGAGTACTCCAATGAGGTTCTGTCCGTGGACTTGAGGTCATTGTTTTGTCCACCAACCCATTGCTTGGTGATCAGTTCTTTCAACATATGTTAGAGAGTACGTAATTCTCCTAATAGGATACATTTCATAGACATTGAATCGGTTGAAAATCTTTTCAAGACCTCTCACCTGTCGAAGTATAAATTAGAATTTTCATCGTGGCGGGTGATAGCTATTTCACACATTCGGTGTACAAAATGAATAGGAGAATAATTCTTCTCTAGAACAGGTTACCAAATGTAACACAGCTGTCCAAACAACAGTCCTGACTAAATAGCGCGACATCAGTTCTTTCACGACCAGAGTAAAATTCCGTCCACCATTTTGAATGTGGTTCCGAGGAAACTGGGTCGAGAGGTAATCACGGCCAATCAGGAATAAGAAAGCGCGTTCAAAGAAATCTTGGCTTCTACCATGTCATCAGTCTTACGTCACTACGGAGTCACATGAGATCCGCATGCGCAATACCGATCAGTGCAGGCGCCTTTGCCAAAGTCAGTGCTTTACGTAGACGTGAGTGAACCAAAATATCATTTTTCTCACTCAATCAGAGCCATCGCTGTTTCTCATACCCTACAGATTCGTAAGGCATACGATCTACTTAAATTTTTGCAGGTTTACGTTTTTCCTTCTTGCCTTTTTTCACAGGACAATGATTGAACCTACCAGCTACAGCGACGCCCACGAGGTCCCTGCTGAAACTCCCCGTGGATATTCTCACGGTGAGGACGATATCATAAACAAAGACTTGGCTAAAGCGCTCCAGTCCATGAACGAAAATATGGGCCAAATTGCAGAAATCTTACTCGAAATGAAACAAAACAACCCCACCGGGGTATCTGGTAAAGCAACATCGTCGTCGAAGCGACGAAAACCAGATCAGATGAGTGACTCTGACACTGATAATGAAGGGCCCGCATCAAAACGACAAAAACGACTCTGATGATAATTCAAGCCTCCACGCTGAGGATGACTTGGACGTCGATAAGGACGTCCACACGCTCACCAAGCAATCGAAAGCCACCGGCCTAAAATAGCGGGAAGCGTCCGCTAGTGAAACTCTGTTGCAAGAACTCGCTAACCAGCTAGACGATGACGAAGCCACCGGTGACAAAATCAAAACAGAGCATGCACAAATAGCACAAAAGCGTTGGGGGAAAACCTTAGCTGCTGCAAAAATTAAATTATTTGCTGAAAAGTACAAAATGCCCTGAAAACTGCACAGCAATAAAGGGAACTAAGGTAAACAGTGAAATCTGGACACAGCTTAGTTCTAAAAAAACGATCTGCTGATTTAAATCTGTCAAATATGCAACAGACTGTAGGCAAAGTCATTTGTGCAAACTTACAAACAACTAACCTACTACTCAGCAACCCCACCGGGGAATGTAATTGAAAGATTTTTGAGCCTCAAGTTGAGTGATTAGCCATGTTAAGTCATGTACACACGCAGCTCTCGCAGCTCAGGAGGGAACAAATTAAACCAGCCTTAAAATCGGAATACAACACCATCTGCTCTGCAGACATACCAATCGACAGTGAATATCTCTTTGGAGACAATCTAGCTAAACAACTCAGAGATGCCAAGGAAGCTAGTAAAGTTAGGAAGGCTATCTATATCACTCAGGAAGGGCATAAAGGCCAAGGCCATACAACTGGGTCAAAGAACTACAACGTCTTTAAAGCGAGGAGAGATTTTTTGTGGAAAGGCCACAACAAACCTTACAAAAGGAAACTCGAACAGCAGTCAGCGGAGAGAAAATAAGAGAAACACTTTTGCAACTTAAAACAAATGTAAGTCTATTCTATGAATTTTTACCCACTCTTGTGGAACACTTTACTGAGATGTGCCAATCATTCCAGGCCGGGCAAATAGCTACCTGCCTTTCAGCTTGGAATGAAATCAGTAATGATAGAATGTTGCTATTTCATGTAATTGGTACACAGATTGACCTATTTGAGAAACTACAACAGCATACCCTGCCTTGTATGCTAGTTACTGATGCTGAGCATGAAATTATTGAAAGAGAAATCTCTAAACTGCTTCAGAAAGGCTTCATAGTAACAGCGTCACATAAGAAGGGGCAAATATTGTCTAGCATCTTCCTACGGCCCAAAAAAGACGGCACGCATAGGTTAATATTGAACCTTAAAAGGTTTAACGAATCACTTACCTATCATAATTTTGAGATGGACTCCTGTTTTACTATTACAAAACTAATAACCAGACATTGTTACATGGCTTCACTTGATCTCAAGGATGGCTAATACTCTGTCCCTGTTTCTGTAGAGCACAGGAAGTTTTTAAGATTTTTATGGAAAAATCAAATTTATGAATTTACATGTCTCCCTAATGGGCTTTCATGTGCACCACGAATTTTCACCAAGTTGCTGAAGCCCCCACTCTCATGTCTACGCAAATCAGGGAGCATGTCAGTAGCATACCTTGACGATATATATCTTCAAGGCCAAAGTCTTCAAGGGTGTGTTGCAAATGTTACAGATACAATCGTACTACTGACTAAACTGGGGTTTGTTATACACCCTGAAAAATCGTGCCCAAAACCAACACAAACCTTGACAATTTTGGGGTTCCTTATTGACTGTGTCACCATGACCATACGGTTAACACCGGATAAGAAAGTTCATTTACTGCATGACTGTGACTGATGCTTCTGAACTCTGAGCACCCTACTATTAGGGATTTAGCTAGAGTTATTGGGAAAATTATATCCAGCTTACCGGGTATCATGCATGGTGCCCTATATTATCGTTGCCTCGAAAAGGATAAAACCCTATATTTGACCAAATCAAAAGGTAATTTTGAACACACCATGCAGTTATCAGAAAATGCGATATCGGAACTCCAGTGGTGGACTCAGAGGTCGATAAATGCGGCGTACAATGTGATAGCACATGACAAACCATCTCACATTATCACCACCGATGCTTCCAAAAAGGGGTGGGGGGCAGAATATAATGGTGTACCCTCTGGAAGACTATGGAAAAATCAAGAGTGATCAATCCATTAACTATCTTGAACTGTTAGCCATTTTTCTGGGGATGTAGTGTTTTGTCAAACATACCAGAAAGACACATATCCGTATACTCAGTGACAACACCACTGCTGTTAATGCACTCAACAATATGGGCACCATTCATTCGGAGTAACTCAATGCTTTAACTAAGGAAACATGGGAATGGTGCATTTTACGAAATTTATGGCTAAGCGCTGCACATATGCCTGGGAAGCAAAATTTGATCGCAGATTTGAGTCAAGAAGGAACCAAAAAGAGTCTAATCTGAATGGAAACTTGATCCGGGGTCCCTAAATAGAGCTTTACGCCAACTGAGATTTACCCGGATGTAGACCGTTTTGCTTCAGGCATCAACTACCAGTTTGATAAATATGTTTCGTTCAGGCCTGACCCTAAAGCTTTTGCCATAGATGCTTTCAAATTGGACTGGTCAGAATTAGACTTCTATGCTTTACCACCATTTAGCGTCATCCCCGCCATGTTGAGCAAAATACTTCACGAGAAAGCATCGGGGATCTGCGTGCTCCCGGACTGGCCAACCCAGCCATGGTACGCCAATGCTCTTCAGCTGATGCTACAGACAGCAGTGTACCTGAAAGCAGGCAGAACCCTACTAACCCTGCCAAGCACTCCGTCAGAAATTCACCCGATCTGACACAAACTAAATCTCATGATCTACCACTTATCAGGCACAAATTAGACCAATATCAATTGTCACCCTCGGCAACGGAGGTGTTAATGGGTTCGTGGCCAGAGGGTACAACAAAACAATACCAAACATACTTAAAGCGTTGGCAGAGCTTCTGTGAACACAGAAACAACGACATTTATTGCCCAGGAGTTGCCATGGGGATCGAGTTCTTAGTTTCACTATACTGGTCGGGGTTGGGCTACAGCGCAGTTAATGCAGCTAGATCTGCACTGTCAGCTACAATCTTATCCGAGGGTATACCATTCGGTGAGCACCCTCTCGTTATCCGTTGTATGAAAGGCATTTTTGAGTTAAAACCGGCATCACCTAAGTACACGGAAATTTGGGATGTTAATAATGTATTAAACTACCTTTAAAGACTTAGTCCTATTAAGGGTTCCTTAGCCCTGAAGTACCTAACGTTGAATTTAAGCATGTTATTATGTCTAAAAGCTGGACAAAGAGGACAAACCCTACTTTACATGGACACACGTTCTATTCAGGAACTAGACGATGGCTTCCGAATTATCATTAACGAAAAGCTTAAACAAACTAAGCCAGGTAAACATTTGGCTCCTATTAAGGTAATAGCATACCCGGATGACAAGAGAATCTGCGTCGTGGATTATTTGAAGGAATACCTAACCAGGACGAAGCCGTTTAGAAAAGAAGTCACTCAGCTATTAATCAGTTATGCTAAACCATTTAAACCGGTTATCAAGGATACATAGCAAGATGGGTCAGAGATGTACTGGAACAGTCGGGTATAGATGTTAAAAAATACTCCCCGCACAGTAGCAAAGCCGCTTCAACTTCGCATTGTAAAGCCAAAGGACTAACCTTAACAGAGATCATGAGAACTGCAGGATGGTCAAACGCTCGTACTTTTGCACGATATTATGTTAAGCCCCTAGACACAGATGATCTCAACTTTCGGAACAGTTTTGTTGAACTCTACAACCAGTAACTAGAGAGTGTTGTACAATATGACACGTTTTATTCATGAAAGCTTCGCAGACCCAATAAATTGGACTATTGTTAATGAGTTCGCTCTACAGGTCTTTGAACTGTCATGTGACTCCGTAGTGATGCAAGACTGATGACATGGTAGAATTGTTGATTAAAGGAGACTTCAATACCTGTAAGTTGAAGTTTGATTGGGATTCTACAATGTCATCTTTCCGGAACAAAGGAGCACATGCCCAGCCCACCCTTCCCGTTCTCCTTCGTTCCTTAGCTCTGTATCACCCAAGTTAAAGACTGATCGGTATTGCGCATGCGCATCTCATGTGACTCCTTCGTTCCGGACTGATGACATGTTAGAATCCCAATCAAACTTTAACTTACAGGTAAGTCTCGTTTAATCAACACTTTTAATTGCAAAATCTGCATTATGATTTTCAAATCCAGATTTCGGATTTTACGGTAAAACATGAAATCCTAAACGGAATACGACGTTGAGAAAACCGTCCTCAAGGTGTATTTAAATTATGAAATCCAACTCCGGATCGCATGGATGTCTATGTTTCACGACTTTTGGGAAATCTAAAGAGGGATTTGCAAAACTACAGCTGTTGTCGGAGAGGTCTCAGTGAGGTCTAAGTGAGATTGACAGTGAGTTGTAAAACGGCAAAGATATTAGCTTTTATTCATTAGCTCTGGATTTTAAAAACAAATCCATCTTAAGGACGGATTTTCAGCTTTTTCATTGGTGCTTTTCGTGTTTTAGTGAAAAATCCCAAATCTGGAATTCCAAATCTAAATCCAGATTTCCCAATCGGAAACACGCCGAGGTTCAGAGTCGTTTTCCCAACATTCCACAAGTATTCGCGGTTATTTTGGACTCTTTTAAATAAAAATAAGATTATTCTCTTAAGGCCATCAACTTAGGGCAGAGAAAAAAATGCCTTTGGCTTTTCAAATATCAAGGCTATCTTCGGCTGCAAGTTTCTTTAAGGTTACTTCCCACCTTCAAACGCTGAAAGAATATTTTTTCTTTTATTGCACTAGATTGAAGTTAAAGATTTTACCTATCTTTTACAAAAAGATGAAAATTTTTGGTGTAATAGAAAACTCCGAGCCCCAGATGGGACTTGAACCCACGACCCTCTGTGATCTAGTCGGATGCTCTAACCACTGAGCTAAAGGGAGACTATGGTGAGCAAGGGCCAATTTGTGGGCCTCGACTGGAACCGCATCGCGCGGTTACACAGCCAAGTATTGGTAAGCACCTGTGAAACTCACTAACAGCATCACGCTGTCACATTAAAGCACATCAAGATGCCGCCAACCAACCTCCAAAGTGAGCATGTAAAGATGAAACAATTTTTAGTGTAATAGAAAACTCCGAGCCCCAGATGGGACTTGAACCCACGACCCTCCGTAATCTAGTTGGATGCTCTAACCACTGAGCTACTGGAGACTCTATGGAGAGTAAGGGCCAATTTGTGGGCCTCGACTGGAACCGCATCGCGCGGCTACACAGCCAAGTATTGGTAGGCGCCTGTGAAACTCACTAACAGCATCACGCTGTCACATTAAAGCATATCAAGATGCGGCCGACCAACCTCCAAAGTGAGCATGTAAAGATGAAACAATTTTTAGTGTAATCCAAAAATCCGAGCCCCAGATACAAAAAGAAAAATTTAAAAATCTCAAAAAGCGTCCGACTTGTTTAGGATAACGTATTTTCAAATAAAAGTTGATAAATAAGGAAGGCGTCATAATCTGGTAAAGAGGCGAGTCCCCGGCGGGAATATTGGCGGCAACTTCATGTTATTTCCATAATTATTTGTTAACATCGCGCACTTATCAAAAGCCACACGTGGAATTCCTTTGCTAGTGGAAAGTCTTTTCTTAAAAAACATAAATAAAAATTAAGAAGGAGACCCCGAGCAAAGAAAAAGAAAAAAAAAAACAAGGTCTAAAGAAGAGAGAAATGGCACCATTTTTTTAAGGAAAAAACAGTCACGGCACTCCTCTCCACGCTGGGATCCAGACTGCAAAGAAAACAAGAAAGCGCCATCAAATCTACAATTGTCCTACATAAGGTTAAAAACGAAGTCCTTTAATAAGCAAGTACCGGTCTTGATACCAAACAAACGCAATTGCCTCGAATCGTATGAAATTATGAATAAACCTACCCAAGGAAACTCATTTCAGCGATAACGGTATAAGTTAAGCTGTCTGTCGATTTGCTGATTTGCTTTCAGCAGTTTCCCCAGCTTCACTTTTTTTTGCCGCGGGTTTTCCTTCGCCAATTTTTCCCATTACTCACTGTTCAACAGAACGAGATAAAAATAAACGTGACTGCTATGCAGTACTTTTCCTGGGAAAATTTCGATCCGATTGTCATTGATGCCAGGAGATCCCGTCTTCCCATTGGTTCGCTGTTTCAGGAGATAATCTCTTGGTTTGGCGCTATTTGTTGACAAACCTTTAGGAACTAAAGTCTTGCCTTTGGTTTTGAGAGGAATAAATACACTTCGAGCGAATTCATAGGTTATGTAGATTTGACCGATTTTCCTGAAATCTCGCCAAAACATTCCAGGGATAATGACAAACGAAAGTGTGACAGACAATTTTAATATCTGAAATATTTTTTACGTGATCCATTTATGCAACACGTTTCGCATATTTTACGCTGCTCTAAGGCCCCGTTCACACGAAGGCGATTGTAAACGCAAACGCTAGTAAACGCATATTTTTATCTCAGACAACACGAAAACGAACATCGTTTACGTAGCGTTTTCACCCGTCCACACGAAAACGCTCGTAAACGCATAAAACAATGTCATACACCGAACGCGCATGCTCTATCGATTCTAGCCTGCAATCTTTGCTTCAGCGCCTTGTTATCAAGTGTTAGCGTCCCTGTTGTAAAGTTCCCACGTGCGTTTGTTATGATCGAGAGTGAAGAAAAATGTCGAAGTCTGCTGGCAAGAAACCGAAAGAAAAAAGTGATAAAACTAAGGCAGACAACTTTGTTTGGACTGAAATAAGCGCAAGCATGACACAGCTCAACACTCGTGTGTACGCCATGTTGGAAACGCACTCGATAAAAGAGACTGGCGCTGACATCTGACGTCCACGTTTCACAGCGTTTACGAAAATATACGTTTACGGCCGTCCACACGAAGAGGCATAAAAGGCGTTTTCAAATGTATCCACTTTGGAGAGCGTTTTCGAATTTATGCGTTTCCGGTGAGCGTTTTCATCGTCTTCGTGTGGACGGAAGGCCTAAACGCATAAAAAGTTTGCGTTTACTAGCGTTTGCGTTTACAATCGTCTTCGTGTGGACGCCTAACTTTGGATGCAGATATCTAGACGACCAATCAAAATATCGGAAAAGCCTAATACACTCTTGTTGATTGATGCCTTGTGAATAAGACTGCTCGTGCTGCAGGATCCGATACCCAATAAATTCAAAAGGAGGACCCTCGGTATTTTCACGCCTTACCGGCCTCTGATATTCCCTAAATAAAAATATTGCCTAAATTATATTTTTATCGCAAACTGCATTTATTCAGCTTTCTTTTGATGCCAAGTTTGTTAGGGTTTTCTTGAAACTAATGTGCGTACGAATTTTTTTTCCTGAAGGACACCCGCGAAGGTGGGAAGTAGCCTTAAATGGTAATGTGCACCAACTTGGCTGCTATGTAAAGAGATTTACAGACATTTGCTGGGGGGTTTGGCTTTTTTAATTTGACGGCAGAAAAATAGTGTGTGAATCATCAGGAAATTTATTAGCTCTCAGCCTTGAAGCTCAAACACTCTTAAGGAATATGACCATATTTCAACTGATCACTCCTCATATTCGTTTTCGTTGAAATTTGGACAAAACTTTTGAAAACTTTATTGATAATTTTACAGTTACAAATAAAATAGACATAACTCCCGTATTTAAACAATAGAGTGTTTCTGTCGAGGAAATATCGGCTGATAGTTGCCCCGCGGAAATTTGATGTTCTTAAAACAGATATTTGCCCGAGAAGCGAAACAAAATTTTTGGCCTCCTTGAAATATTTGTGATCAGATTCCTCCGAGGTGCGTGGGAGTCAAAGTTGATTTAACAACTTTTTGACCACAAGCTGTTGGTTAACGAGGCGAATCAAATCGTTTAGGGGGATATGTGACGCCAAATGTTTGTTTTTCGGCTCTAAAGATATTAAAAGATGTTTAGTTGCATAGCTAAGGCGTTGAATTAATTGTACATTTCGTAGATATAGACCCAATTCACTGATAGTTACTTAAGAAGATCTGTATGATGCACGATCCTCGCAGTAGAGAGCGCTATTTATGCAATAGCGAAAATTAGACCTGAAAAAAAATCAGGCCTGTACGGGATTCGAGCCACTGACCACTGCGATACTAGTGCAGCGCTCTACCAATTGAGCTAACAAGCCAACTAGGAGCAGGCCGTTAAGTTGATTCGTAATAAACCCGTGACAATAGATCATATGAGCTTCATATATTCATTGTATCTTAAGAAGATCTCCTAGCAAATCCAATGACACCGCTTCGTGTTTATATACTGAAAGTCGACAGCTGAAAGCAAAGTATGCCAACTATTTTTTGTAAATTTTTTCTTTTCATACTTCTTAAATTTATCTTCAAACATGGAGCGCGCTTAAAGTAATTTCCTTACCGAATAAAAAACAGCCGTCATGTAAATTTAGGTGTGCGGCGTGACACGTGTTTCTTTTACATGTACTTCAATGCATGAATTCAGAAATAAAATTCACTGAGCTCGAAAAAATAAAAGTCTCTCTTTGACAGGCAATCCATATTCCACTTAAGTTCAAGTTGTTTTTGTTTACTGTACTAAAATCTAATGGCATTTTTCTGAAATCAGGTGAATTTAAAAACTATCGCCATGAAAAGTAAACAAAGATAAAAGAAAGCATGTAATCGATCAGTTTCCTTGCCACTTTGTGCTTGTATTCATCATAGTTTTCTCTATTTCTATTCAACTATGATGTGGGAACTAGGGTGATTTAACTAGACCCATGAAATTGTAGTTATTGCACTATTAGTTAGTTTTACGCACTTTTTCCATTGTTTTCTTTTAGTTTCATTTAATTACATTTAATTTAATTCCATTCTTTTTCTTTTAGGTTTGACTGCCACGCAGTCAAACCTAAAAGAAAAGTTAGATACTATTTCACGGTAAAAAATATCTTCGCGCCATAATCAATCCTTTAAATTATGTTTTGTGGTATTATTAACCAGTCCGAGAACAATAAAAAACGGCATTCGAAGATTCATGTTTCTTATGTAATATTTTTAATTTTGAAAGAACAGAAGTGCGAACGAAGTAACTGAGAACTTACTACAAAATACTTCAGTTGCTACAAAATTTTAATAGTAGGGAAAGAGCTGCTCAAGTCTATATGCTAGATTGAAAGATGCCCCTGTTATTTTGGTTGTTGCAGTTTATTTTGTTTTGGTAAGCGTTTGTGGAGTATCCCATAGTAGTAGTCTTCCTCACAATTATTCACGTTAGGACTGGAGCCAGCGTCTTCTATGTACTTAGTGGACATAAGTGCTAAGCTTATTTCCACGTTTCATTGCAGTTACAATTGAATTCGCATTGTTATATATGTTATGTGGCAAGGAGTTGCTAGTAGCGTTGTGGTACTCAAATGTAGAGGGCTTTGCTTTCCTCTGTTTTGCCAGGCTCCTTGCCAGATATTACAGACAGTAATTTTTACCTCACAGTATCCACGAGTGCCTTTTGCAGGTTATTCATAATTAAACAGAGATTACTTCGATTAAAATACACGTTTTAAATTAAAGTTCTTGTTCCCTTCCTATTTGGAATATTGTCTCCATTGCTTCTACTTCGCTGATACAATCATCAAGGTCCTCTTTCTCCTCTTGGGAAGCAGTTACATTTCGCTTCAAGACACCACTCTTGTTAAGGGCTAACAGCCTGCTGAAATATCTTGCAGCTTGATGTGATGAGAGGCATTCTTACTTTGAAAACAATTTATCTCCATTTGACGATCTTTGACTTCTCATTTTACATGCAATATCAGCGGGATTTGCTGGACCATTTCCACGGACGCTGTCATTAGCCGTATATTTTGATTCGCGAAAGCCGAGAAATTAAGACTAAAGAGGTTTTCCCGAACGTCATGATAAAATACTTAGTAACATCGCTTACTTGAGCTGTATTGGGGAATATTGGCCCTCGGTATTTTTGTACGGACCTCGCTGCGCTCACTCCATACTACTACGATTTTGGGCCAATAATAAGTACGGCCCTCGCGCTTGGTTAATAAGAAGTAATTCTTTGCGCCAACTGCTCAATTAGGTTCCTTTCCACAGCCTCTGTAATTAAGAAGGCTGACAGGTTAAGTCGCTGTAAGCAAACCACAAATTTAAAGAAAATCCGGAACAACATGCCGCGTCATTTTGGCAGTTTGACTAGACCGCCGCTTTGCAGCATTTTGGAAATCCTCCTCGAAATGATCATTTTAACAATGAAAACCTGAAAAAAGGGTAGCTAGAAAATTCATCTCAAAAGTGCCTTACTAATTCTGCGATAAGGCCTGCGCGTTTTTCCTTTAGCATGGCTGGATAGCTCTTCTAGAATGCATGGCCTTTTTGGTGACCCTCTCCTTCATCCAATGCCTCAAAAACAGTCATGCCGGGAACTGGTGATCTAGTCTGATTGCTGGAAAGTGTGTTAATAATTGCCGCTCGATCTAAAATTAAAACTATTTCGGCCTCAACATCGGTATTGCCGACAGTCTTTAAATGTTCAGAAATGACTTTACGGAACGTAATTAGCTCAACATCGGTATATCAAAAGAATTACCTTTTTCTCAACTTAGTCGGTTTAATTTGAGAACAGTTTGGAGCCCAACCAATTTCCGTGAATTTTGGAACCAGTACTTTCAATTTGGGAAGAACGTTCTTAAATCAGCTAAGATTCTTTGTTTGTGGTAGTGATTTCAAATCTCACATTTTTTATATTGTTTATCATACATTTGTCCTCAGGTCTAGTTCACCCTATCTATTTTATTCTGTTTCCAGCTACATACTCGGTATTCTTCTTCTATTCCGATCATTTCGTACTCTGCCTCTATTTCGCCCTTACTCTGACCTTTGATCCATTCCTTATCCTTTTTTCTTTAGCTATTTGTTGGTTTTGTGTTCTGCTTATTAGCTCTTCTAAGTAATGTTACTATCAAATTCAACTCTACATGAGATCCCCTCTGCTAACTTAACAAGTTTCACAGCAATGACTAACTGATAAGAACAATTATCATATAAACAAGTTTGTTAAAAAACGCTATTTAAGAATTACTCTCTGAAGTGGAGGTGGTTAGGGATGGATACTTTACCGAGCCGCGAAGTGGCGAGGTAAATATCCACCGCTAACCACCGACACTGAGGTGAATAAAGGCTGATATTTTCTAAAGGAACTGTTTGGGGCTGCGTCGGTGGGGGTAACGAAATAATTTCAATATATCAACAAAGTTGAAATGGTAAATAGCGCTTTATACTATTACTAAAAATAGATTTTGTTACGTGATAACCTATGAGACCCCCCGCACAGACTCAGACAAACATTGCGACCAGCTTAAGGAAATGTATGAGCGAGAGCTGTAAAATTAAAACAAAACGACGGAAAATTTCGTCAAAAAATGACTTGGCGTTCTAAAAGAAGCGGCATCAATCAATCAATCATCAATCATTTTATTTAGTAATGCAGGTTGTAAGGAAGGGGGCAGCCATAAGGCTGATGTGGACCTACAACGAACTAATAAAATGTAAAACTAAAATAATTCATAAAGTCACCCTATGGTATTTAAATATTCAATATGATCATTGTAATAAAATTCATTAGCAAACAAGTCACGAATTAATGCAAAAATTTACATGCAATGTAATAAAACTTAAAAATATACAAAATCTCTGTTTTTCATAGCAATCATAGGCGCTTCAAAAGAGAAGCTATTTATGTTCTGTGAGAGCTTACGTAAAATATTTTTAAAAGTGTCTTTTTGAATGTTCACATTAAAATTTGCCAGCCTAGCAATAAAATTCCAGATTACAGGTCCTCTGTATTGTGCTGATTCCTTTCCCACTTTGTAGTTCACTCTAGGGATTTCAACCTGTAACCCTCCTGTACGTGATGGTCTGTTGCGTAACTTCAAATTAAAAGGGGCATATAAGATTTTATCATTTAAAACATCGTGCATCAGAAAAAGGAGTCTTCTTTTATATATGTAAGAAATTGGCAACCAATTTAACTCTTCAAGACTTTTATCCTGGTGGATAACTCGTGCAGCTCTTGCATGTATAGGGTTTAAGGATTCCATAATAGAATAATTGCAGTTTCCCCACACCACAATACCATACGATACCGCAGGTACAATAGATTTAAAGTAAATTTCCTCCAGCGCTTTCACATGAAGCTTCTTCATTCTTTTTAATGCGCCCACTTTCTGTGCAAAAGATTTTTTTACATGGTCCACATGCAATGCCCATGTAAGCCTATTGTCAATGATTAATCCCAAACAAGTAGTCTTATTAACAACATTAATAAAATTATTTCCGAAGCATATTGGAGGAGCAGGACCAATGAAGCCCGATTTGCTAAGGATCATAACTTCAGACTTTACAGGACGAATACAAAGTTTGTTCGTTGTACTCCAAAGCAGAAGTTGCTCGAGAATGTTATTTAATTGTGAGCAGACCTGATCAAAGTTCTTCCCCACACAATATAATGTTGTATCATCTGCATACATGAACGAGTCTCCAGATGTAATAGCATTAGGGAGGTCATTGACGTAGATAGTATAAAGCCTTGGACCCAGGAGGGATCCTTGGGGAACACCATATTTCACTTCATCCAAGTTAGAAGGGTGGTCATTTACCACAGTGTATTGAAATCTGTCTTTCAAATAATCCATCAGCCACTCATGGAGATTCCCACTTGTTTGGCTGGTACCAAACACTGTTGTTGGGGTGAGTGTAAGACAGACTCAAGATATGCTGATAAATGGCCAAAATCACTAAAAGAGTGAAAGGAATTAGGGAAGAAAGTATTCATTCCTTTCCCAAAATCTTCGCAAAACATGGCAAAGTGCAAGCGTTGGCTAGTGGCTTGTTCGCGTGAGTCTTTTACGGAGAAAAACATAACAAGAAACACTTAAGTTATATTTGTGCTTTTCACTGGCCCGGCGGAAAAGGTCCAACAGCCGAATTTCCCGATCCACTGAAGGCAAATCTAAGACCAGCGCAAGTAAGTTGAGCACATGCTCCTAAGAGGAAAGCACCGAAAGAAAGAGAAAGTTCAGCGTCAAAGAAACAGAAATTATTCAATGACAACTGCATGAACATTAACTACATAAACTACATGAACTGGCATTTAATAGAAAAACAGCCAGTATTGAGCGAAATATACAAAAATCCGCCGCTCGTATCTTACAAAAGAGGGCGATCGCTCAAAGACATGCTCGTGAGGGCCAAACTTTGAATAGGCTATTCTAAATACGCGCTGGGGAGTCGTGTCGGCCTGTCAACCCCCTTTTTACATTGTTTACGTCAGAATTTTCTTGAAAAACTTTGGCTGCAAACCATTTTCCAAGATCGATTGCCGGATCAAGGGTGTGATAGTTCCCGCATCTCACACAGTCTATACAGGATCTTCTCGTTTACTGCTTAATTTTGAGCCCCTACATTTTAACCACCGTTTTAGCTGGTCTACAGTGTATTCTTCCGGTTCTCTTTCAAATTTGGAGCCAGGAACGCCGTCCTCTTCGGTCAGAACTGTAAGAGAATAAGCGAACTACTCGCCATTTCCCTTGTAGCTCTCAAAGAAGTGGAGTTTGTTTGTCTGAGTCACGCGGGGGGTCTAAAATTTCATGACGTCATTAGTATAAAGCGCTATTGGCCACCGTTACGATTATAAAAGCTGACGTTTCGAGCGTTAGCCCTTCGCTCCGACGAAGGGCTAACGCTCGAAACGTCAGCTTTTATAATCGTAACGGTGGCCAATTTACCATTTCAACTTTGTTGATATATTCAAATTATACTGAGGTGAATAGTTTTTTTAATACATACTAAAACAGTGAGATAATATACACCACCAAATTTAATCTTAGGGATTTCTTCCCTTGTCACGGATGCAAAACGGGACGCCATTTTTTCCCGAGTTCCTGGGAGGTAACTAGCACAGGATATTCGGGGTTTGACTAGCCAATCAGAGCGCGCCTTCGACGCTATCCACTGTTTTAGTATATACTTATCATCGATATTCGTGGCCATGAAATCTCAAGATGGGAACAAGATTGAAATAATTTCAGCTTTGCCTGACAAATGCTTGAGTACGTCACATCTACACACATATTGCTTCCCGTCTTCAACGTATTCGGCAGAGAACATTTAACCTGCCGTTATAAATGATTGGATTGTCCTCTTTTAAGTCGACAATGAAGCTCAAGTTTACCCCAGAACTTTCTTAGGACTTATAGGTGTTCGAATACCCAAAGAAAAACAGACACCTTCCGCTCGCGTAAGGAATGTGTTATTGTAAACAATTCTGCCATGGGAAATGGATGAGAATTTGAAACGAAAGCAGAGATAAAAACCGGCAGTCTGCCGTGGTTAGCTTTGCAAGGCTAGCTTACTGTATTGATCTCCTGATCGACCACGGTGCTAACTTCTAAAATGTGCTTGAGTTCCGGATTTAACCACCAGGTGCCTATTAGATTATCTCGTGACGTAAATGACGATGATGCGATTTTCACAAAGTTCAACCTGGTTTTTCCGTGCGGAAATGAAAAGCCCCAAATTAATTTTTATATCCTCAAAAACAGCACTATTTCCACTTATCATGAGTTTAACCTGAATCGATTCTGAGTTATACCGCATGTGTTACAAAATGCGATATTTGGAGTTTGAAATATCGGTATTTTTGAAAGCGTTCCGTGATGTCAAATTCAAATGAAACGGTCCCGTTTTAGACTTAAGCCATACCTCAATCCCTCTTATAAAAATTTGTCAAACTGATACGAGCTTGCTCTCCTTTGTGCTTTTCACGAGCAAAGTTCATTTGCCTCTACTCTGGGCACTGATTTCCGCCATTTTACGGCTACGGACGCTCGTTTCAGTTTTCGTGTATTTTCTAGGATCGGATAAAGAAGCAAGTCTGGGGAAAAAAAATCCTTACAACGTTTCTGAATTCACCGTAAGTTATCTCTGGGCAAAATATGAAGGTTTTCAATTGTTCGATCATGTGCCACATTTTTCGGTGTTAACTCGGTCAATTCAAACATTCGCACTTAACACCTTATGAGACTCCCTAAGACTTAGGGGGCTGGAAGGAACGGAATGGTATACCATTGTCAATGAACAATGTTGTCTCAATTTCGTCGTTAACCATTCAGTTAGGACCCTAATTAATGGGAAAAATGCGCATTTTAGAAGACGAGAGAGTAACCAGCCAAGACCCCCTTCCCAACATAGTCACCCTTATCTGAATAAGAATAATTCGTTACTGAGTACGTAAAACATGCCTAATATCTCGAAATGTGTATCCATGCAATGTTACAACTGTAATCTACTTGGGAGGGGACGTTTAATTGAAAGGAAGCCATAATTTAGTTTTCCTAAAAGTTTCCGGTGGCCGGATCTGATTGGTTTTAGGATTATACTGAAAACTCGTGTGTGTATAACGGTAAAAACGGTGCATTAATGTACAAAGCCCACCCTTAGTTTTACACTCGTAGAGGTATCTATGGGCAACTCGAACAATGCAATTCTCAACTTGCATGATTAGGCTGACTGAATTACCTTTCCGCAAAGATGGGGAAGGTATGGCGTTCATTACTGTTCAAAACACTTTGAGCACATATTTGACTTTCTGACACCTTTTTTACGTTCAAGGGGATCATATTCCTCTGTCAGATATCACGTCCTAAACTTTACGACGTAAAACCTTGTATTCTATTGTATGGCGTCAAATACACCGACGTCTATTTTACGGCGAGAATGCGATCATCGTTTAGTGGACTTTCAACGTCTTCAAAACGAGGAGCTTCGCGTTACGACGTAAAATTCAATTTTGACTACACGTTACGTCGTAATTTATCAAATAAGTTTTACGTCGTATCTTTTACGACGTAAAATTTATCACCTTTATAACTTGTAAATCAAAACCTTGTCAAATAAGTTTTACGTCGTAACTTTTACGCCGTAACTTGTCAATCAAAAATGCTTACAATGTTTAATAAGTTAACTTCAAAGTCTTAATAGATTACCATTTGTAATTTTTAACAAGTTTCTTAATAGATTACTTAACCTCAAAGTCCTAATACGTACAATATTAAGTAAATTCTTTCCTTGGCTACCGTTTTTAAGATAGTTATCATTGGAGCCGAAATTTATTACAATCTCTTCCAGTTTTCATTTGCGTGCATAATTTTTGGACGAAAATTTGCTTTTATCACAAACACAAAATACAACGCAAGTGCCGATTTTGCCATTAACATTTTTTGGTTTTGCTTTTCGCTTTTTTTCTACAAATTATAAAGAAAAACGCACTAATCTATCTTAATAGATCTCGCTGTTTTTTTGTTTTGTTTTGTTTTGTTTTTTTTGGTACAATGTAGAACCTGATAACCTGTAGTAAAGGAAACATTTACCACACAGCCCAATAGTTTCTTCAACCTGATATCTTTGCTAATATATATTTTCTTTTTCCACTGGAAATACGTACGTGGGTTTATCAAGAGAAAATGTTAAAGGATAAAAAAATGGAGCAAATCTTTCATAAAAATTTGTTCTATCTTCCCCTGGAATTTGACAAAACCCAAGAACGAACACATGCATCATTTATTTCTTGGCCAAAGCTATGCACGAAAAGAATTCTACTTAGTAGTATGTATTATTTCTGAGATGTTGAAGGTATTCAGGTTGATCTCTTGGACTGAGTTACCTCATGCATTATAATACTATAATAAAGTTATAAATTTTATAATTACAGTAAATCCTCCATGATCGCTCCTGTGGATGGGGGGAGGGGGGGGAGGATATTGTTCTGCAGTTTTTATTCGAGATTTAAATATCCAATTTTAACTATGTATTTGTACTTAATGAAAGCTGTTCCCCTTCTTGCAACATTGAAAATATTAATTATCACAACCTCTGGTATTTGTGCGTAGGGCAAGATTGTTCCAACAAGGTTTTTGCAGTGGTTTTCAGTCTTACCTTAACTAAACATGCATACTATAAGATATGTAACTTAAAAGATCACCCCTCCTTACTTACCACTTGCCACTTAAATAAGACAAAAAGTTGATTTATGTTTGCAAAAAGATATAGATGTGACTTTCTTTCGACCGAAATTATGTGTTGGTTTTTTTTTTCCATAAGAGTAATATCTTATACTTAGAATACGCTCATAGACATGGTGGCCGTTAGAGATGCTATTTTCGTGGGAAATCTGTTTCCTAAATTGTTTCTAAAAATATTCTGGTCCATTAAAACCCCGTCATATAACCCTAACCCAACCTACTTAAACGAGAATGAAACCATCCTACTCAAGTATATAACTGGTAGCTTATATGAATAGTAAGGGTTCCATTCTCGTCTAAATAACGGCTCCTGACTTCGTCCAGAGGGAGGAAATCCTCCCATCCTAGCGGTGAAGATTCCAGAAGCCATCTGGGGACAGGCGATCGGCGAGCGAAGGCGTCACTTCCTTGGCAGAGAGTTATGCTGGTGATTGAGAAAAAAGTAGATTTTGTTATTTTTATCGTTGGATTGTATTTCTCAAACAATCGATCTTTTAATTTTACACAACTTCACAGCAGATAGAATATTAACCTTAAGTTGAGGAACACGGGATCTGAGCCTGCGTTTTCAAAGAAAACCCCCTTGTTCCCGGCAGTGGACATCTTGGGTACTATAATCGCCCTGACGTGGCCTGCAATTAAAGGACTCTTTATGCCCACCGCCAGGGTCTTGGAGTTTGACTGTTCCTCTAACCCAGGGATGCTCCCTTGGAAGGTCGCCACTCTTCCCGGCGTCATACGTGGAGTCACCTGAAGGGCAATGGTTGAATCTTCATTAACACCTTAAGTTGTATAAACCATTTTTGTAGCTACTTCCTTTAAGAATTTGTGGCAATCAACTATTTTCTTTTGCGAGTACTTACATCGCTGAGTTGGTTTGCCCTCCTTTCTGCTAGAAGCAACTGCAGGTGGCTCTCCGTATTTTCTGCCTCGTGTCTGGCAAGCTCCTCTCTGCGCATCACATCGTTGCACACCGGGAGTGGACAGGCAACGAACGCGCGGGTACATCCGGAGGCAATGTGCCCGTTCAATTGGTCCCTGGAAAAGATAATTTCCTTTTGTTTACACCATTAGTCGTCATGTATACAACGTTTAGATTAAACGAAGAAATATTAACAATTTATGAGAGGGTTTCTTTCGTTTGATAGTCGGAGAGATTGCAGGAGACTTAAAACTGATGGGCAGTCGAATATGTTGTTTTCCTCAGCCCTTTTTATGTTGTTTGATCAGTATTTGTCTCTAATTCTATTTTATTTCTGTTTTATCCAAAGTTGAGCTACGTCGTTCGTTCAAAGTTTTTGAAGTGGTTTTTTAAACATCAGTTTACATTATTAAACTAATCAGACTTACCGAGGTATGGAAACCACGTTGCAATTGAACGGGCACGTTACAGGAGCCTTCCGGCATTCCAACTCCTGGTGGTGATACTGCCGAAAGGGCAGCGTAACTCCACAGTACCCGCAATCTTGGGGACGCATGTCGCATTCGCCGGCGTGCCTTTCAACCTCTCCGCGAGGGAACGTCTGTATACAACCTTGGTGGGTGCATTGGACGGGCTCATGGAGGCATTGCTGTTGATGATCAGAGATTTTCTCCAATGGGCCCGTCCAATTACACCCCTCTGCTCTCCTTACACAGTACACTTCAAGTGAATCCACTACCCTGTCGAAAGTGATTATGCCCCTCACGTCCGAGGCTTGGAGGGGTTGCCTTCCGACAGGGCAGTTTCTGTTACCATGCAAATGCATCCACTGCCTTAGACAGCCGCGG
Organism: Stylophora pistillata; assembly: GCF_964205215.1. Taxonomy (NCBI): domain Eukaryota; kingdom Metazoa; phylum Cnidaria; class Anthozoa; order Scleractinia; family Pocilloporidae; genus Stylophora; species Stylophora pistillata. Next base: position 26,954,199 of record NC_142523.1, read on the forward strand.
TAAAAAAGGTGTCCCTCTTTGCATGCCACTGCTTTAAGTATGACGTATTGACTGTACGGGAAAGAGAATGACATAATTCGTCAAGTATATTTTACAATTGCCCTACCCCCCTTTCCAATTAGACTGAAATGAACTGGGATCAAGGTTCCACATAGGATTTTTTTTCTTTTTCCCTACTTTGCCAAAAAAATGAAAACACTGGGGGAGGGGTAAGAATTCAACAATGATTATAAAATATCAAAGCCACTGATTCATTACTAAATTCCAAAGAGAGAGGGTGTTTACTATACAGTACTCCGAATGTCAAGAAATAGCCAAATCTAAGGGTTTTGTTCATTATTAATTAATATTTTTAGGGGGAGACGGGAGATAGGGGTAAAAAAGTTTGATGGCTTGATTGGAGCGTAAGAATTTTTTAGAAGAGGCCGCGCGCGGGGTGGGGGCGGGGGGGTTTGTACCATTTGCTATCATTTATCGCATTATGTAATTTTATATATGTCTCGACAATCAATTTCTTAGAGGCTAACTTTTTTTCCAGGGATTTTTTGGGGGGCTTTTTGACTTCATCAAGTTCTTTGTGAGTTCATCAAGGGAAGAATTCACGCATAGATAGGAAATTATCTCAACTCAAAAACAGATGTTTCTGTTGGTTTACAGTGACAGTGAAAACCACTAATTAAGCACAAGAGGCTCACATTGATTTCGCTCGAGTGAGGGGAGCTCTAAGAAATATAGAAAGGAGTCAGGAAAAAAAGTATTTACTGGACACTACACACTTTTATCACACAACTAATTATAAAAATGTTCGCGACTTAAAATATATGTATGAAACAACAAAGCATTGCCTAAAGAAAATGCGTGTTGTTCTTACTAATGACATATAAAAAGTGAGGTGCACGTCAGATTGTGGCTGACAACATCAGTCTCCTCTACAACACCACAGACTACTGTCGAACTCGGAAACCTAACGTTTCATGTCGACGCTAGGCATTTACTTTCCTGTAAGGTATTTTTAGTTTCTACAAATATGATTTTGCATGTAACTTACCGCTGGGCTAAATTGAACCGTTACTATTCTAAAGCGCCGATATGTAAATAATGTGAGCAAATGTCCCACAAAGTGAGGCATTAGCTCGTGTCTGAAATACAAACTCCTAATGCACGATGCTGGGGAAGGGGGACTTTTGAGAGCGTTTTGTTGAATAAAACCGGGGGGGTAACTTTAGGACTTTGTGGGTGGGGATGTGCCGCTGGGACCTTGGAACCCTTTACATACAGGAGCTAGTTAATATAGGGTTGACCTCCAAGTTTCCTTTTTTTGAATATAACTGCTCTGTGTAACATTGCTTGATATACTGCAGAAACAAAGTATTGTGTGATTGTCCTTAGAATCAATCCTTAAAGTAGCGAAATAATTAGAAGAATAACAGCTAAATAACCTTTTGCATGTGTATTTTTACAAATGGGTCTGTTAACTTGTCAGTTTAATTGAAATGCATATTACAAAATAACTGAGATGGTACACGCATTCTGATTGGTTAAAAACCTATGGTTTATTGTGCCGGTAAACTCATAGTTTGAGTTGAAGAGCTGGGCTACCCTGTATAAATAAAGTCATTTTTTACTATTTTACATTACAAAAGCAATAGAGCACCACTCGAAAAGCTTGTAAACCGCTTGCCCAGATGCTTCTCTCATGTTCTCCCAACATCCTGTGTGGGTTATCATGCCAGGAAACCCATACAAAGTGTGGTCTGTGGTCAATAATTTTGATCTTCAGGAGCCATCATTAAAAATCAATAAGAAAGCAGAAATTTTTCCTGTCATTGTGTGGAAACTGCTGGTCAAATTGAAATCTTAACTTTTTATGTTACCATGATCTTTATTTAATATATATCAGTAAGCAGCATTGCATTGTAGTCTAGCAACATGTTGTCTTTAACTGTATTTAGGGCGAGCGTCTTATACAAGTGGAGAGAATTAGAATGGAAGCAGAACGCCGAAATGCTGAGGTAAAAAAATATCCAAGGAAAGGATGTCTCCCCCTTGGCTGTTCCAGATTTTCAGATATTAGGGATTTTAGACAAACATATGCATTTCCACTCTGCGATAAATGGCATTTTGGCTACCAATACCTTGTTAATAATATCATGCTCATGTCTGTTCAAGTGTTATGCTTCCTCTGATGCTCATGCTTGTGGGCAAGGCTTTAGAGGAAACTCTGTCAACTACTAGAAATGCAATAAATGCAGTTTTTAAGTTGTTCTTTCACCTTAACAGAGAGCTGATTTTGATAAACAGCAATAGAATAAAGCCTTGTGCAAGAGAAATGTCAATTATCACCAGTAAAAGTTAAAACGCACTCTCATCTTGTAGGCAATATGTGAGGCAAGAGCAGGGCTACCTCATGAACCTCTTGAGAGTGAAAACACCAGAACCCTGAGAATCCGTGGCCCCAGAGGAAATTCTATCCAGAGCACCTTTTTTGACTGACACCACAAAGGTAAAACTGCTTATCACCCAGTCAATGAGAGAACTTTTGCAGGGTTTTTCGATCATGTGTCAGTCAGTACTCTAATCTAGATACCCTGAGTTGAAGGTTAACTGGTGTAAAGCATTAGAGATGGTTTGCAAACGAATTACCTGCAGGTGCTATCCATGGTAATACGCGAAGTTAATTCAATGGTTCAAATTCTTGAAGTTCTCCAATATAGGTGGCCGCTGTGTTTGTTTGCCTCTTTTGAACTCCAGGACTAGCACGGAAGATAGTGTAATTAACACTAAACAGGGACAAGGTTTGTGGAAAGAAAGAAGTCAATTTCCCAAAGGGCTAATTAATAAATTACCACCTTATATAAACAGATGAAAAATTATAAACTATCTTGATAATATTAGCATTTTACCCGACTAAAAGAAGCCCCTAGTCACAGATTCATCTTTAACTGTTCTTGTATTACTTACCTTGAGTGAATACTGTCCTAAAGCTTGAAAGTGGGATGAGATAGTACTTAGTAGCCTAGCAAGTGCTTCAATGACGTCATCTTTTTTTTTTTAATGAGTCAGGTGCTTTACAGGACGGCGTTTGCATTGCTGTCTCTACCAAGCCAAGACTTTGCGCTTCGTAGACATCAAGGGCCATCGATACATAACGATGGTTCCTCTTTGTCTGAAATTTCCTTAAAGTCATACTTTTCTAGTTATAGAGATGCACGACGAATCAGATCCATAGCCAGATTTTTCGGTTTTCTTCGTGGAGTCTTCTCTGAACCAGTTTCCGTTGTCGTAATCATAGTGCAAGATTTATAAATCATACTTTTTCAAAACATTGTCATATTTTCATTCGTACGATCTGCCATAGCAAAATCTGGTGCAAAGGATTGTGAAAAGCTAGTTTTTTCTTTTTCTTTTTTTATTTTCTAGGCTTTTTTCATTCATATTCGTTGAGGGGAACGTTTTATCTGACTAAACCGATACTAGAATATATGGGCTAAAAAATACAAGGATGGTAAAGGGCGTAGGAAGCGTGTGTGTGTGTATCGGGGGAGGGGGGAGGGAGTGAGGGGATGATTTGCCTTGTACAGTATCTTGCACTTTTTTAACTAAACGTTCTACCTTAAAAACAAAAAAAAATTGAAAAAACACATGATGGCAATTAATCTAGGTTCTTTTGTAGGCATTTAAATTTTCCTTGGGTAACATGAAACACTCATATAGATAAAGATGTCAAAGGTCGCTGGGACCAACGAATGTTTCTTTTCAGTTCTCGTCAGAGTAAGCCCAACGTCACTCCCTGTATAAAAAAAGAAACAAGGTGACCTTTACAATGAGCCGTGGAATGCGTGCATGTCTTTCAAAAACAATGTTTGTGCGAACGAATCAACGTGAATATCTCTAGGATCTTGCAAATAATTTTAGCCTACGAAAATGGCTATCAGAGTTTCACGCGCGCTCGCGTTTTGCTTCCTCTACTATCCCCGAGGGAAAATGAGGACCACTGGGACAGAAAGACGATTTAGAGACATGGGAACGAATTAGTCAGAAATTAATATTTAAAGGATTTGATATAGAGGGCTTGGGTTTATGGGATGATATTGGACTATCTATTATTTTGGCACGAGTTTGTGCCATTATACGGCAGCTCAGTCCGCCTGATATTTACGTTTTCTTTTGCAAGTTTTCTTTTGTTTAATTTGTTATGTTGAAGCTTAAAAGCTTTTCACATGGAATATCTCCTGTTAGTGGAGTAAGAATCATTTTATAATCCTAAATTTTGGCTAACTTTATTTATATATCTTTTTTTATTTATTCATATCTTTCCGTGAAAAATATTTTCAAGTATATAAGTTTGCAATAACGCAAACATTTTAAAATAGTTTGCACTTGTAGTTAATAGTTAAGATTTTCCAGCCGTTTTCTTCTTTTTCTCTTTCGTGAACACAAAGATTTCCACGGTAAAAGAAAATATGTAACGATCATTTTGCAGAAATAAATCAACTGTTGGTGTCATTTAAGTGTAACTGTATGTGTGTGAGGGTGGCTGGGGCGGGAGGGGCGTGACCTTTCCAGTTTGGATATATAACTGTGTGTTGGAAAGTTTCTCTTCGCAGTCGACTCCCCTTGGACGAGTTCTTCAAACTGTTGGTTCAATGATAGTTAAATCCGTTGATAACTTCCCGGCACTATCTTGAATTTTACTCTTTTGTTTGGTAGAGCTTGTTTTTCGGTTTGGTGTTTCCTACGCACCTTAACAGAGGTTGGGATAATTTGCAATGTTGCAAGATGGGGGAGAGCTTTCACTAATTACAAAAAAATCGTTACAATTGGACATTTATCGGCAAGATTTAAATTTCGAATAAACGCTGCAAAAAATATCCCCCCCCCTATCAACAGGAGCGATCATAGACGATTTACGGTAATTATAGAATTTATAACTTTATTGTAAGTATTATAATGCATGAGGTAACTGAATCCAAGAGAAAAACGTGAATACCTTCAACATCTCAGAAATATTACATACCAGCAAGAAGGATTCTTTTCCTGCATAGCTTTGGCCAAGTAATAAATGAGATATACATGTGCTAATTCTTGGGTTTTAAAGACGTTACTTGATATAATAATGCACGTATTAAGACTTTGAGGTTACGTAATCTATTAAGACTTTGAAGTTAACTTATTAAACATTGTAAGCATTTTTGATTGACAAGTTACGGCGTAAAAGTTACGACATAAAGCTTAGTTGACAAGGTTTTGATTGACAAGTTATAAAGGTGATAAATTCTACGTCATAAAAGATACGACGTAAAACTTATTTGATAAATTACGACGTAACGTGTAGTCAAAATTGAATTTTTACGTCGTAACGCGAAGCTCCTCGTTTTGAAGACGTTGAAAGTCCACTAAACGATGATTGAATTCTCGCCGTAAAATAGACGTCGGTGTATTTGACGCCATACAATAGAATACAAGGTTTTACGTCGTAAAGTTTAGGACGTGATATCTGACAGAGGAATTGGATCCCCCTGAGCGCAAAAAAGGTGTCAGAAAGTCAAATATGTGCTCAAAGTGATTTGAACAGTAATGAACGCCATAGGAAGGGACGCTAATCCGAGAGTTATGGGCATTTTCTCTATTGAATTTGTAATTAAATCTCCGTGAAACTCAACAGGCGTACACCTTGAATAATAGCAGTTTGTTCATACTCACAGGAATCGAATACTTGGCGCGATATCTTTAAATTGTTCGTTGCTCACTGTACGGATTCTGTTGGAATAAAGGCTCCTGTAAAATGACGATAGAATGAAAGGGTAACTCGTTAATGACAAACATGAAAACATTGATTTTGATTTTAAAAAAAGCATGATAAGTGATTGTGAGAGAGCACGAGTAACAGCGAATGACCACGAGTGACCATGAATGACCTCGAGTAACCCCGAGCGATCATGATTGACCACTAGTGACCATAAGTAACCACAAGCGACCACGGTGACCACGAGTAACTACGAGTAACTCCGAGTGACCATGTGCGACCGCGAATGACCACTACTTGCCATTAGTGACTCATGTGATCGAGAGTAACTAGTAAGTAGTAACTAGAGGGAGGAAGGAAGGAGTGGTGTCATCTTTCTGCTTCCAGCCACGCGATAAACGTTTTATGCGGTTTCAATCACTCGTCACTCTTCTCCGTTAACTTTTCATATTTGCTGTTTTTGTTTTTTGTTTTCATCTTTTATCTTATATTGTAACATATTTTTGGTATTTATTGCTTGTTTTCTTTCCATTAATTTCCCTAACTTCCTTCCTTCTGTCTTAGGATTCTGGGCGGAAACGGGCCCATTGCGTAACAATTTTTGAAAGCGAAGTAGCTCTGGGAACTACGCTTTCAATGAAGGAAGTGATGCATTGTTTGCATATGTCAGTCTCCGTGAATGGTTTATCTACGTTGAAATCATAAGTTTTTGGATGAAGTCACCTGATGATAATGAGATTATGATGTCAGCCAAATATATAACTTCTTGGTCACCCTTGGTCGTTAGTGTTCAATTGTGGTCATTCGCTGTCAATCGTGGTCACTCGTGTGTAACTTTTGACACAACCTACTCAAATGACGGAGATGCAGAACATGTCGGCGACTGCACTTTCACAAGACCCCAGGTTTGCAGTGCTTCACTAGCGTCGATTAAAAATGATAATGAGAAACAGAGACTTACATGGACTGCATGTTTGTTAAACCTTTAAAAACTCCACGCGGTAGATACTGAATATTGTTCTCATAAACAGCCCTTGAACGACAAAGAAGACAGATCATTATTACTTAAAGTACAGAAAACTCTAGAAGCAAACCTCCATTGCAGAGTTAGCCTTTTAATAGCTTTATGGACTCTTCCATGTCTTATTACAAAAATATCTTTATAAAATATGTGACACAAAAAAGTAGATTGAAAATACTTCATTCAGTGCTTGGGACTACTTAAAAAAAATTAGTTAATGGCAGTTAGCGGTTGCCTCGCTTAATCCGAGTATAAGTACGCGCTGATTCATATATGGTAAAGAACTGCTACATCCTTCTAATAATTGTCTTCCTTTTCTGTCTTGTGACATCATGCCAATGAGATCAGAGTTGGCAGTTGCTATCTTGGATGTAATAGCAACTTCAAACTCGAGCAATGTCATACGTGACTCTGGTAACTTCCAAGGTGTCGGAATCTAAGCCAGCCAAGGCACATTAGTTTGAGTAATTCAACGAAACTTTAAGCAGAAGTGGGTGAAGGAATAAGTCTGCTCACTTTTTGTGTCATGCTACCGCAGATACAATTTAACTTACAATTTAGAGTTACTTATTCCTCAAGTACATGCTCTTTTTTTTCGCAATCGCACATCCCCTAACAGAAAATTTAAATGAACCAAATAATACGACAGCCGCTAATGAACACTGATTACAGATGATCAGATATCTCCTGTAAGGTCAATAATTTTTACTAGTGCAGTTAGGCATAATTTCCGTCCGCCATCTCGTTCATATAATATTGGTAGGTTTACTTACAGGTCTTTTAATTTGGACAGGCCTTGGAACTGATCCGGTGACAGGGTTACGAGGCTGTTTTTCTCCATGTATCTACGCGATAAATGAAATGCATTAGACGCTCTGTATCACTATTTAACTGTAAAGATAGTTTTAAATAATTACTTGGGCTAAGAAACGTTCATCGTCGGATCTGGCTAAGATCATTCGTATCATTTATTCAATTCATATAAACGTTCTCCTTTTAAATTATTCGTGCCTTGTTCTTCAGTAAACTGTTTTACTGTTCATCAAAGTTGTCCGAGACTTCATTAAGAGCATCGCTAGACTGCTTTCACCGAGACGAAAACATTTTGATCACACCGCACTGATTGTACTGGCAGCCGGTTAAATAATGGCTTAACAACGGTATATACCCGGGCTGCAAATCGTCGTTAAGCCGATGTCAACTAGCTGTGATTAGTTAATTCTGCGATCGAGCAAAAGCTCGTATTTACATTTCTTATTGAAATACGGATTTCGAAGCTTTTGAACACCCCTTGTTCCTTGAAAAAAACTGAAAATTATAGACTTTGTGTCCTGATTAACATTCCACGTTAAGTTCAGATTTTGAGATGAATCCCTACTATCTGATAGACGTTTTTTCGAAGAGATCTTGAAAGCAATAAACTCAAATGTTTTATGATAACTATTAACCCACTTGATTAACCGCGCTGTTTTTGCTTTGGTACGATTTTCAGCATCATTATCATTATCATATATCGCTTATAGCCTCATGGGGAGGCGTCAATAAAAAAGTGTGTGGTGTTATATTTTGGTGTATAAACACTACTGAAATACCTTGCGAGCTTTCGCGCACAGTGAAAGTAACATGAAGGTATCTTTCCAAGAAAAAATGTCGCCGCTGCTAAAGTTCCATAATAAATTGTACCTTTTTGCAGCCAAAGCGAAATGATTAGGATTTTTATCTGTGATTATATGATAAATAGCATATTACATGGCCGCTTAGAAATACGAAATTTATTGTCTCGTGCCGAAAAGTAGTTTTCAAAACTCGAAGGGAAATTTCGTATCTTCGCGCGGCCATCATGTAATATCCTCCTTATGTTGCGTTATTTTAATTAAGAAAGATGATAGTTAATGATTCTTACTTTCTGCATCTATTTTAAAAAGTAATTTTTGCCATTAAAATCCTTAAACCGGCTGTTTATTAGGTCATGAGAATATCAAAGAAACAATGGATAGGCACACTGATCCTCTGTTTCTTGCCAAAGCTCCCTTTTTAGTAATGCTCATTAGATAAGACACATACTGAAACAGTTTTCATTACGAACTCGAATCACTTACAATGTTTCTATCTCGGAAAGGTTTTTGAACTTTGGCAAACGCTGAAGTTTGTTATTGGAGAGAAAGCTTAAAAAGAAAAAAACAAATTGGAATAAAAAATTGAAAAGCAAGCTAACTGCGTTGGTATTTGAGACTCTCGGAGAGTTTTTTTTTTTTTTTATCACAAAAGGGACCTCGTGAACTGACAATAAAACTTACCTGTTTATTTTCAAAGTAATACATCTTAGCTGAGTCGCTAAACCTTCTACTCCTGGACTTGAGAATGTGAAAAAAATGGTGCCATTTGTATTTCCGCTGTTTAAAGGGTCATTTGCATATCATGACACGAATTCGATTCTCTGTATTGGTACATTGAAACCATGAATTCGAAGAGTTGCTCATATCGCAAATCAATTTTGTGGTAGTTGGGCTGTAATATATTAAACCTTCCCTGATCGCTTTGCAAAAAAAAATTAAGTCACAAGAGACAGTCAATCTCACTTTGTTAATCTATATTTCTTTTCACTGCTGATGGTGACCAAGTTCACTAAAGTTAGCACTGTATACCAGAACGCGGAGAGGTTTCGACCTCTCTTCACTCTGTTATATACTGGAGCTAATTAAGCGCATGCAGCAGTTTACTTTGATATGTTTATTGTAATAGCATTTTATTTGGAATGGCCACAAAGCAAAGGTTTACTAAAATCTTTAAAATAAAATGTATGATTTCACTCGCTGTAAAGGTGTAAAAAATGCCACTTACAGCCTTTTTTACTGAGGAAGGTTGCCAAAAACATCTTCGGGAAGACGCTGAATTTTGTTGTTTGACAAATCCCTTTGAGGCAAATAGTAAGCTAACATTTAAGAACCTAAATTCTACTTGGAAGATGGGAAATTCCCGCTACTTAAGGTTTCTGTAATGCGAGCCAAATCAGCTAGCTAATAATGCAATAGTAGTAATTTTTTACCAAATCAGGAAATGAAAAGCTTTTTTGTGTGTTTCTAAGTATATCAATTATGATCAAGAATCTCCAATATGCAGCAACTGTACCCAAAGAACATATTTATTCCACGCTTTAGGCTAAGAGACCTTCTGTTAAGACAATAATGGCAGGGAGACACTTCATTGTATTATGCCATCTATCTCTAAATAACACTCAATAGTTTTCAAACGAACAAACTTAGTTCGAGAAAGGTAGAAATAAGCGATATTCTCAACTAGTTTGGACCACCATCTAAGAATGCTCACACTGACCTACAAAGGTTTTTTTTCTTTTTTTTCGTACAAAAAGAATCCTACTTACATTACTTTCAGTTTGATATTACTGCTTAGTATTCCTCAAGGCAAACTCTGCAACTGATTGTAGGACAAGTCCCTAAAAAAAAGTGTTTGGAGAACGAGATGATTGCCAGTTAGGAAAAAAAAGTAAACAAACAAACGAAAATTCATTTAACTAGCTATATTTCCAAGGGCGATGTGGATCTCTGTTGGATTAATTTTTTTTTGTGCCGAAGTTTTTATCTGATAGAATTTAGGCAGATGCAGTTCGTTAATCAGTTCCAGTAATCGTTGTATTGACAACAAAAATCATGGTCATTCATTAAAAAAAACTTATTTTAAGTGAGAGATATTGGGTTGAACTTGAAAAAAGGTTTTCACATCAGTTTCAAAATCTTACTACCAACTCATGATTTTATACTTGAAGCGTCCCTCCCTAGAAAAAGCTAAAAATTTTCCGTTCAATTTTGTTTTGGTTTTTGTTACGTTCAATAAATAAATGCACCTTGTCCGATGGTTTAACAGCTCTATTAACTATGGTTTAACAGACTTGTAAGGTGGACGGGTGATTTGTGAGTTGCGTAGTAATTTTTTTTTTTTATATTAGCGAGGAAAGATGGAAGCATTAAACAAAATGTTTGCTGGTCAATAAGGGAGAAGATGGATTCAGTTGGCCATAACTCGAGGTTATCTTTTTGTTATTGGACTAGCTTTGGACACTTGTTTAAGGAGTGAGTGCAATCCCCTTGGTGAAGTCATCTGGACACGCCCAATATCATATGACCCATAACAAAAAAAAACTGTTCTGTTAAAATTTGCGATTTGAATTTTTCAAGTCTCCTTTCAATATGCAAAAAAACAAAGTGCAAGTTTTTGTTTTCGAGACCTGTACGTTATTCGTCTCCAACGAAAGTAGAACTTCATCGTGCAGTCCTATAATTTTGGAACCTACGGTTTATTAACTACTCGCACAAAACTGATCAAACTCCGTAACCGGCTGGTTAACTACTGGACTACTACCGATCGATAAATCAGGAACGAGAGGTTTTTAAGCCATATTTAGAACGACTTGAGCGCGATCAATCACATAAAAATGCATTGCAGAGGAAGGGAATGTTTAACTTTGACGAGGAATTTTTAAAAAGAAATCACAAACGTATACTCACACTTCCTCCAAGGCGTACATTTCTTGAAAAATGTTTCGAGGCAGCTTTTCTAGCCGATTAGCACTCAACCGCCGACATATAGAAAACGATAAGAAAAGATCTAATTGGATGAAAGATGCTTCAAACTTAGCGGAGAGATTTTCCGGTTATCTTATTGTACTTAGAATATCCAAGTCATAAACACTATCCCCATTTTCGGCGTGGTTTTTTAGTTTGAGTCTGTATTAGAGAGCAAAATGTCCATTACATCATTCGGTTTTAGTTCCGTGATATCGTTGCAGGAAAGAGCCCTGATTCCTTTGTTTATGTTCTGCGGGTCACTGTCAGCCTCGCTATGGTGTCTATTTTCCAACACGTCACCTGGGATTTTAATACGGGTTTTTCAAAAGTTACCATTCGATTCTTACTTTTTAACTCGAGTCATCAAATATATTACAACTGATTTTCATCAAACAACACAGCGTTTCCAAAAACCTCTTGGTCCATCTGAAGTAATCTTGAGCATGGTTAGAAAGTAACGTGGTACAGCACACTAATCCCTCTAAATTAGCATGGATAGATAGATAGATATATAGATAGATACTTTATTATAAACACCTTGCAGTCATAGGCTGAGTTAGGGAATATTTACAAATACAGATGATGAAAAAGGAGGTATAAAATATTATAACCTCGTCGTTAAGAAAGAAGGAAAATTATCTACATCTTATAAATACGGGTAAAAATAAAACTGTTCTTCAAGCGCTCGGTTTTGCATATGGGGAGAGTAAAATCACTTTTGCGCCTCAATGCATATCTAGAACTCTTCCTTTGGGGGAGGAGGCTGAGGAGTCTATGGGTGGGGTTACGGAATATCTCGTCAAACAGATTGGTTGAAATATTTTCCCTCTCGTGAGGTTTCGGTAGGCCAGCTGTTTCTAGTGTTACACTATATGACAGGTCAGGATAGATGATTCTGAGTGCTCTTCTTTGGATCCGTTCCAAATCTTCGCTGATGTAGTTTGGTAGAGAACGGTGGAATACAGGACTTGCGTATTCCAAGACGGGCCTAATACATGTCACATAGAATTGCACAAGTTCGCTTGGTGCAACTCCGGATCTCTTCAGTTGTCTCAAAAAGTAGAGACGAGAGGAAAATTTTCTACTTAGTTCAGAGGTGTGCATGTTCCACTTTAAATCGTGGCTAATGGTTACGCCTAGCACTTTGGCACTGGTGACTAATTCAAGGGGTTTGCCATTTAGGACCAGGGGTTCAAAATCGTAGTTACAGTTAGAGAATCCAATTCCTAGTTCTTTGCACTTGGCCTCATTCAGTTGGATTCCATCGATACTCGCTTGTCTTGAAAGGTCATCCACAGCTTCTTGGAGTTTGCTCTCACTGCCCTTAGTAACTATTTCGGAACAAGATGTGTCGTCCTCGTATTTCCACGAGTCAGCTGGAGTCAGCTGATTCCAATAATGGCGAAGGTGTTTGAAAGGATAGTTTATGAACAGTTATATGCCTATTTGGAAGAGCACGATATTTTATGTCAAAACCAATCAGGGTTTCGTGCTAATCATTCAACTGTAACAGCTTTGTTGGAAGTGACAGATTCTTGGGCATATAATATTGATAACGAGAAAATCAATGGAGTCATTTTTCTAGATTTGACTTTTGACACTGTTGATCATCAGATCCTTCTATCGAAACTAAACTATTATGGTATACATGGAAAATCTTTCAGATGGTTTCAGTCATATTTGGAAAACCGAACACAAAAATGCTCTGTCAACGGGTCGCTATCCAGTAGCTACTCGTTGACTTGCAGCGTCCCTCAAGGGACCATTCTCGGTCCATTATTGTTCTTATTATATATCAACGATCTTCCAAATTGCTTATCAAATTGTAAACCGAGAATGTATGCCGATGACACGCACCTCACATATGCGGGAAGCAATCTTGAGAACGTTCAGTTTAGTCTAAATGAAGACCTAGAAAACGTCTTCAACTGGCTACAAGCGAACAAACTCACGTTGAACATGACTAAAACCGAATTCATGCTAATAGGGTCGAGGCAGAGACTGAATACTCTCACAGCTTCACCAACAATTAGAATGAACAATACTTAAGTGAGCCAGGTTTCAGCTACAAAATCGCTTGGTGTAATAATAGACGATAAACTCGATTGGCATAGTCACATCGAAAAACTAACGAAAAAGATCGCCTCTGGTATCGGGGCCCTAAAGCGAATTAGGCACCTGATCCCAGCATCAACCTTACATCTCATCTACCAAGCTTTAGTAAAACCTCACTTTGATTACTGTGACATTGCTTGGGGTAGCTGTGGGAAAACGCTACGAGACAAACTGCAGAAATTGCAGAATAGAGCAGCCCGTGTGTTGACATTCTCTTACTATGATGCTGATGCAACTGAGCTACTCGAGTTTTTAGGGTGGAAAAATCTTGCACGCCAGCAGGAAATCCATAAAGCCACCATGATGTTTAGATGTCTGCACGGGCTAGCTCCAAGGTATCTATATTCAAAGTTTACGTGGCGTGACTCTGCTTATGACCTCAGGGACTCTGAAAATAAGCTTAATGTTCCACTACCGCGCACTAATTATCACAGAAAAAGCTTTAGCTACAATGGCGCCACATTATGGAACAGTTTACCACGCGATATAAGGAACACAGAGTCTCTGGGGTTATTTAAACGGAAGATCAATGACATTTTTTAAGTCTAACGCACGGCATTCACGGAAAACAGCTTTAGTGTTATAGTATGTAGTTTTAATTTTAAATATCTTAGCGTATGTGATATGTATTTTTATAGGCTGATGAATTGATCGTGTATAAATAAAGAAATAAAGATAAAGATAAAGGGTGTCCAAATCGTTAATCATGATGAGAAATAACCAGGGACCTAATTTTGTTTCTTAGGGGACGCCGGATGGTACAGAGCCCCATTCAGAGTGACAATCTTGAGCAAGTTTAACGCTTTGTTTCCGGTTCATCAAAAAGTCAACAATCCAGCTTTTGGTTTGACTCGGAATATCATATGTTGCTAGTTTTTCAACGAGAACACTATGGTCGATAAGGTCAAAAGCCTTACGGAAGTCAGGTAGAGCTACTCTTGCCGTGGCAACATTTCCGTCGGTGTTAACAAGCCAATTATGCGTCATGTTGACCAGAGCATGTGTGGTAGACGATCTGAGAATAGATCCGAATTGGCGAGGGTCGATAATTTGTAACACGGCTGGTTTAACATATTTCTCAACAATGTGGTCTTCAGCGAGTTTGGACAAGATAGGCGTGAGAGAAATGGGACGGAGGTGCTTGTTAATATCATTAATGGGCCTTTGTTTTGGGACCGGAACTACATCAGCCTCTTTCCAGGAAGGCGGAAGGCGGGATTCGTGGAACGAAGAGTTAAGGATCACAGAGACTGGTCCCGCCAAGAGATCAGCGTTTTATTTTAATAATCATACCGGGATGCTGTCTGGCCCTTGTGCTTTGGAGGGGTTGAGTGCGGACAGTTTCATAAAGGTTGAAAACTCTGATATCGTATTTACGGCATGACTTTCGTCGTTGGTTTGTGGTGGATCAAAAGGATTATGGGTAAGAGGTTCAAAACTCTGCTTCGTAGTACTTTGCCCGGCAGATCTTACGCTCGCGATTCAAGCAATTTCTAAGCGTTCGAAAGGTGTCCAAATTTCCTTTTGCAATGGTGTCCAAATTTCCTTTCTGCAATGGACAATTTATTGATAGAACCATTGTGTTTAACATCTTTGTTTGTCGTCTTCATCGACTCTTAATAAGATACTTGAGCCCGAAGGATACATCGGTGTTGTCCCTTTCAAATGATCTGACTGTGTAACTTGTTCGAGATTTCCAGACTGAACTGTTTTTCATTTCTGTAGTGCTGGTCACGTTTAGATACTTATAAATGTGTTGCACAACCACTGTAATCAGCACACTCGCACAAGCACCCAGAAATGCGCACGCACAAACATGTAACTACTCGGTACCACCAGCACACATACGAGTAGTACTTAAATCTGAAAACGTTACGCTTTTGAATGATTACACTTTAGATTGAAAACTAAACTTTTTCAAATGAGATCATGTTCACGCTGCTGACATATGCTATCCCGTCAGAAACAAAAGAGAGAAAACTGAATTACTTCTCTAATGTTTGTTCAAAAAGGTGCCAAATAATTACTACTCACAAATATTTTAACCAATATTGCTCAGCGAAGAAATCTTCAGATAAGTTCTTTAAGTTGTTATTTCCCAGCCACCTGTAAAACACATTAAGTTAAATACCCGTTAGTATCAGAAAGAATCTCATTCCTTGTACTGACTAGAACTTGCAAAATGCGCAGCTGTTTGCCTAAGGCTTGTTCTCGATGGACAGAGGAACATGAACGGATTAAACCTGAGGCCGGTTAACATGGAATTGTTTTGGAATGAATTATCTCACGTCTAAATGATATGCCATTCAAAGTGATAGAAAGGATCTTTTTCCCCCTAATTATTAACTATGTTGTTAAAGAGGATTTATACAGGTACCCGATGTTTTTCAAATGCAGTCATTTGTTAGTATTTTATTCTGATTTTCAAAATTCATTAAAAAGCAAATAACTTACAGATCATTTAGCCTGTAGCCCTTGAAGAGATCACTTGGAAGAGTCTCCAGTTTGTTGAAGTCCAGAGTTCTGTTATAAAAAGATAAATTTATTTTCTCGACGTTCCTCGATTACTCAGTTGAGAGTGTACGATTCTCTTTTGATCTTGTCCACAGATGTAAAACAAAATAGAGACAGACTGTGGTTGCACACCAAAGTTAACATTGAAAGTAACAAGAATAAAGATTTTTGAACAAAAGCTTAGACATTTCTCAGCAATGCAAGTGAAACGAACTCATTACAGCGTCCACTGATGATTTAAAAGAAGGAAGATTCAAGTGAATTTCAAATTAGTCTAACTATGTTACAGAGAACAGTTTGATGGTCAACAACACTCATTAACAATTATCAGTTATATATAAGTTGATCAATTCTGTCCTATTAAACTTTGCTTATTGTTTTGGTATGATTCGTTTTCGGCCAATAGCCCTATTGTTCGTTATCCTCTGAGACTTATACCGGATGGTTTAGATCGCGCCTGGCAGGCATCGAGTTCGGGCAAGAATAAATTCTGCGCAACAATTTTTGCCTCGGGATAGTATCCTTGGGAATTTATGTAGCCCAAGAGATTTGAAGTAAGAAATATTGTGGGAGAGAGAAAAGTGATTGATTGCCACTAAGCAAAGGGCACCGCTGTTCTCATAGTTTTTGTTGTTACGACCACTTTCTTTTTCGTCTTCTCTAACTTGCTCAGTTTAGGGCTCCAATTTGGATTTTTGGTATTTGAAGAAGGTTCAGAATGCATTACATTCCCTGGAAGTGAAAACCGCCAGTTAAACCACAAACTAAACATCCTCAATTAATACTGCGAGAAAACCGTGGTTACCTCCAGCTTAAAATCATAAGTTGACTCAATAGCATTATGATGCGTTATAAACTTTGAGTTATTTTTTAAGAAAAGAAATCGAGAAAGAGAATCCTTTTGATTATTCCGAAGGCGCCAAACAGAGAAACATAAGGAAATTATTGTTGCACTCACTTTCCTAATAGGATACTAAATCTTTCTTGAGTTTTTAAAAGTTTTTTAAAAGTTGTTTAAAAATGTCAATGAACTATTTGCAGTTCACTCTTCGGAAGAATTTTTGATCAGCTTAATACCATTATATTAACCAAGAGTTGATTATGTGTGTCTGAGAGCTGGGTTTTTCTCTTTATAAAGCGCAAGACTAGCCAATCACAATTTACTTCCTAATGAGTGAAACTTCTTATCATGTTCAATGCTGATACATCGTGAAATTGCAGTTTTCAAATCACAAACTCGACCATCGTTTAGAAATCTGACCACACATATATTCAGAAAAAGATGCAAATGTAGAGTCATTATTTAAGTGCTGTGCTCGCTCTGCGAGTTCAATTTTAAAACTCGAGCAACAGGTACGTCACTGCGTAAGCGGCTTAGAGCAGAGCTACTCAAATAATTTACTCACAGCCAACTATAGAAATTGAACATCTAAGAGCTTTTTAAAGGAGCTACAGAAATCCAGTAGCGATGTAACCAGCATTAAGCAACTAGCCTATTCATTTTGTGGCGCACAAGGATGGAAACAACCCACTTTCACCTTGAAAATAGACAGTTTTCTTTCCAAAAGTTAGGACCACATCTCTCTCAACTTCATGTGTTACCAACTAAAACTCTTTAATTCGAGGAATGTAAGTCTACGCTGAGCACGCCTCGCCCGCTGCCAGTTCCAATTCATGAATCCTTCACAGTATGGCGACCACAAATTTACAAGTACAGTCATCGCCATTCCTTTTGAACAATTTTATAGTTCAAGAATCACCAACATATTTAAACTAAAATTACTCAAATTATCCTAGGATTGGAGGTGCAAAAGTGTTCATATTCCCACTCAGTATCTCGGAGGAGGATATGTTGCTATATGTATTTCAGAGCTGTAGATTTGGTAGAACTACTGATCTAGAATGGAGTAAGAATCCAAAGCCACAGAACTTACAGGTTTTCAAGGTATTTCCTCCCCGAATATACAGGGGGTAGTTGGTCAGAGGAGAAGTTCTTTATGTTGTTGTTGTTCAGGAAACTGCGTCAATTTAGAAAGAAGGAAAAAACAACAGGTTGATTTCCTTGTATGCTGCTACTTCACTCTTACTAGATAACAACTGAGAAATGTGACAACATCAGACATCTTTCTGGACGCTTCGTACAACAGGAATTAACAACTGCTCTTGGAGAGATTTTCCTTAAACTAAGGCGTAAATGACTGGAACGCGAGCTCTGTCTGTTTTGGCTTTTCTCCTGCCAAAGAAAAGAGACTGATGGGAATCCATTTTCAGAATGCATCCTCGCGATGAAAATGTTGCCTCTCTTTTTTAACATGATAATATCTGCCGCACTCAGTTTCAATTTACTTTTATCACTACTTAATTTACTTCTGTGTTTTAAAAAGTTCACTTTTTATTGATGTTTTGCCACGTTATACAACACATGCCAATATAAAACTATTTCCTTTTCTTAATGTCTTTGAATCAGTTGGTAATTAGGAGGTTGAACAGATTAGTGATGGAAACAGACCAATCAAAATGGACTAGAATTCATTTACAAAAGAAGTTTACGGGAGAAATGTCTGAAGAATAGTATTTGGAAAAGCTGGAAATAAACTGCTAAGTGGTTTGAATTCTGTTATCTAACTGGGAAAAGAACGCTCTCCAGGTATCCGTCTTCTTGAAATTTACAGAATTAATGTCAGGTAAAGACCTTTGCGATTTAAAAAGGATGATCCCCATAAAATCATTTATTATCTGTCGGACCTCGCCAAAAAATGCAAAAGGGGAGCCCAAACTTTCCTTCGACCATATCTGCTTCACCAAAATATCAAAATGACCATAGATATTTCTTTCATGTTGAGGTTTCAAATTGCCTTTATACTTGTTTCCTGACAGGGCGTGGCGTTGAACTCAGAAAAGCGATGGAAAAAAATCAAAATTTTAAAGTTACACAGCGCTGCATGTTGCCAAGAACTAGCACTTCATGACCTTCAAGTAATTTATAGTTTAAGTGGAAACCTGAAAAAGCTTTATTGCGCAGCCACTTTATAATCGGATCTGTCTACCCAAGCGGGCGGTCTACAAGTTTTGAACCACCGTGAACGACAGATATCTTAAATAGAATGAACGCAGGAATTTCTGTGTCAATAAACGATGTCATAACTCTCTCATACAGACTTAATTGGCTCAGTTGATAATATGGTTATCGTATGTCCAAACAATAAACACAAAGTATCCGTCCTAGTAACCACATTGGCGCAATAAAGAGAGACAAAACAAAACAAAATGAAACAAACGAAAACACTCCTCTGCTCAACGTGAACTCTCTCCTTTTTTTTCCTACCTGTTGCACTTTTAAAAGATATGTTAAAAAGTTATCGCTCTAGATGGAAAAATTTAAACCGCGGTCAATATCGGTTTTTAGCCAGCGAAATAACTCAATTTGGTTTAAACCAGTCCTTCTGAGATATGGCCATGAAATAAAGAGTTATTTTTACAAAAATCACGCGAGTAGAGTTAGTTAAGGTGAGAAGATGATTTATAACCCTATAGCAAGCGAAACAAACGTTTACTCACAGTTCGTAAATATACGGACAAGGAAAGAAGGCTCCTGAAGGTAACTTTTCCAGTTGGTTGTAGGACAAGTCGCTACACCAGAATGAATAAGGAAAATCCAATATTAGGAGATATAGGGGATATGAGATTCGAAGACTGAAGAAAAAAATCGTTTGAAACGAGCTTCTATATATCATATATCATGGGAAATTGGCTGTATACGAATCTTGAAATGCAAGAAAGTGATGCAAGAGGAACAGATAAATTGATGAGAATTTATTCATTATAATTAAGTGAATGAGGGCAACAAGGGTAAAAAAATAGGCTGCGTTGGCTATGATTTAGTTATAATGAAATATATCGCTGGAGTATGGTATGCTGGTGAGCAGCCGAATGAGAATACGCAACATGATTTCAATGAAAGTAAAATTAAGAATAAACAAGACCGCCATATTGCCATATCTGACAAACTGCAGCCTCGTTTGGCACTTTTGCAGAGGCTCAGATCAAAGAAAGCTTGAGAGGGTCAATGAACATCGTCTGCGAGCTGTATTTTGTGATTAGAAATCATCATATGGCAAGTTACTAACACGTGCACGGATGACTAGTCTTTACAAAAGACACCTGCAGTATATTGCAATCCTCATGTATAAAGTGAAAGATAAGTTAACAGCTTTGAATGTTATCTTTTCAGCGTATCAGAGATTAGTTATAATCGACGAAATTCAGACTTCTTTATCCCTAGGTTCAATATTGTAAAATATGGCAAGCACTCCATTTGATACATTGGACCACTCTTAGGGTCCAAACTGTCTAAGAAGGATAGGGCCCTAGCATCGTTATCGGCCTTTAAAGTCATATAGTTGAGAACAAATGTTCAAATTGTTACCTGTGTAACACTTGAGACTCTACTTATTAAGTTCATCTCTCGCTTACTTTCAGATTAATTATATTACATTGTAAACCATTTTATTGTCATCATTATTATTTATTTTATATACAGATTTAATATTTTAATGCTATTAATGAATTTTTTATAGTAAATATTCTACTTTAAATATTATCAAATGTAACCTTAAGCTTTATATAGATTTTATTAACTAGGTGTCCCCGATTAGTAGGCCACTTTTGGCCAGCTAGAAGAGTTTGACACATTAATAAAGTTGATTGATTGAAGTGTTATTTATTGAAGTATACTACGCTGCAGGCTACTTATAGCCAGCTAGATTGAGAGAAAGAAAAGTTCCAATTTAAAAAGACGCAACTGAAAGGAAAAAAGAAAAAAACAGGACGAGTCGAATGACTTAAGATGACTGCTCTCTCTTCAACCCCTCACCCCATTTTCCCTCATTTTTCAAAGGTTTTCTTCGCTTCGATCTTTAATACTCCTTGTACTGTTACTGCAACCCAGAAATCCTGTATTCTTTGATAGCCATTGAACTAAAAACAAGTCAACTTTTTCATGACATAAGCTCTACAGCCTCTCCCAGCTTGAAAGGTCACCCAATATACGTGGTATGGTACGCTTTACCACCTGTGAATTCCTGCACCAATCAGTTGACTCTGGATCACCCACAAGTCCCGGTAAGTTATTTGTGATAAAAGTTGTGTAGAGTCAGAAACATATCACACGTTTTCGAGATATTTTATTTGGTCCAAAAGTTAACGCTTACAGCTTGTATTGATAGTTTAATATGATATTTCCAAAGAAACAAGCCTGGGATGGCTGAGGTATATGTCACATTGGAAGCAATGATATATATATTTTGAAGTAATTTTGTTGTCAAAACTGGTCATTGAGAATGACCCAGCGATGTGATAGTTTTTAATGAGAACTGAACCCAGGCAAATATCTTCCCTTCTTCCATATCATAGATACGAGAGAGTTTTGTGTGGATTGTAAGGATTGGAGTAAATCAGTTTAATACAAATGCGAATGATTGCAGCATATGCCGCACTAATTAACAACTATTCACTAAAGTTTGACTAGCCAATCAGAGCGCGCCTTCAACGCTATCCACTGTTTAAGTATATACTAATTGCTACTAATCAGAGGCAGAGTTGCTAGGGTTTACTAGTCCTTCCAAAAACATGCCTCAGGAAGTCCATACTCGAGATGAAGTAAAGGTATCAGTATTGACAATAACTTTTTTAAAAGTGCGTTACCCTCGCTCTGGAAGTCTCAGCATATAAATTGTGAGATTCTTTTGTCTTCGGTGATCGAGATTGCTCACTGCAGTATTCAGCAAGCACCAACTAAAACATGCAAAAATCATGCGAGCAATATTGGTATGTTCCCTGCTCTTTCACCCAGGAATGTTTGACAAAGCAATTTTTCAGTTACTTCAGTTAGGAAAACTGGAAGTTGAATCATCGTGCTTCAACAGTCCAGAACAACTATCAGGCTCTAGCTTTTTGTACATTGTTCATAATGCACGCAAATATAATGCAAGCCTTTTCACCGGAGGGTATATAGAAGATCTAGAGTGCATTCTTAAAGTAAGGGTCATACGAAAATTGGACAAGGCTTTACAAGAATCCTATATAAAGTATATGCTTAGCTTTTAAATTTAGTATTTATATTAAGATCGGCCTGCGGCGAGTTGTTTTTTAATAAATTTTCCACTACTCTAGGGGTCTTTTTTCCAAATTCCTCCTGTGGACATTTTATTTCATATAGAAAATGGTGTCTGAGAGATTTTACTCTTATCCTTTGATAAAGTTTATTGATATTCAAAGAAGTGCTAATGAAACAGTTCTAATATAGGGTCCTAAAGATGGTTTTAACGCAAAACCCACACTATAGAATAAGGAAGAGGTAGTGATCTACACTCGTCCTTTGGTTTCCAGTCACCTCGAATAAGAAAATGCATAATAAAGTTACTCATACTCGTTGCTGCGTACACTGAATAAGCTGACTTCTAGTTCCCTCATCTCTAGTTAGTCATTATTGAGGGAGGGTATTGCTTCACACGTGGACGTCCCGTTTCAGTGAGACGACTTTAAAAGATACAGGGACCTCGGAGTAAAGTGACGTTTGAGGCTCCGAGTGGATTGTTTAAGTATGGGATTACCAAGGATTATTGCTCACTATTTCAAGATTACAGAATAGAGCCCGAGTCTTATTTAAGGCGTTAATCCACACCAGGTATAATGGAACATGTTTCCTGTTGTATTTTCAGTTTTCAGTGTCTAAGATTGAAAAAGCCTCGGATGCTGATGTATTTTCACATCAGTAAGACTTAAAGCAAGGCTTTTCGTGGACTCTGCAGCATCAGACAGGGCAGAAAATATCTCTCTAATGCAATGGACAAAGACACCTGTCTTCGCTTTTGTATCTCCGCACCTTTATCACAGCAACTCACTTCCTCTTGTTCTACCTAAATATCAATTTGATCGTTTATAGAAAGTTCAGAATGCCACAGCTAGGGTGATTTTCCAGATTACGAACTTTGAACACATTACACCGGCTCTCATGGACCTACACTTGCTTCCTGTATCATTCAGAGTTAAATTTAAAACTTGCTTCTTTCTGTTTCTAAGTCGTTAAACAATCTAAGATATCTAAATTCTGCCTCCAACTATGCTCTTCATTAGTCTACACAATCTCTTCTGTCTGTTCCACGGTCACGTGCTCTAGGCTTGGGGACCGCGCTTTTGCTCATGCTGCTCCTGCCTTATGGTACTCGTTGCCATGCGTTACCAATCAGATCCTTAGCCGCCTAGCTACTTTTAAGAAAAAAGTCAAAACGTTTCTTTTTATGAAAGCGTTCAGCACTAATTTATGGTACACGATAAAACGCGTTTGAACATGCGCATAGTTTTTGTGTTATTAAAATGTTTTTTATTTCATTCTTATTTTTATTAATTTATATGCAAGAACCCATTTTCGATACGGGCAAAACAAAGCTCATCCGAACTCAAGTCTAAGTTTCATCCATTCCTTCTTCTTTTCCTTCTTCTTTTTCTTTCCTTTTAATGGCTTGTAGATGCGCCAGTTGACACGTGCAGGTTGTCTGCAACTTTATAATTTGGCGATTAGTTACGCCGCCGATAAACTACTTTTGATACCGCATGAATTCTCTTCCT
This sequence comes from Stylophora pistillata, assembly GCF_964205215.1. Lineage (NCBI taxonomy): Eukaryota > Metazoa > Cnidaria > Anthozoa > Scleractinia > Pocilloporidae > Stylophora > Stylophora pistillata. The sequence goes on from NC_142523.1 coordinate 26,977,804, forward strand.
GTTTGCTCAATAAAGTGTCGTTCCTAGTCTTTTACAACGCTGGTGACATGGCTAAAACTGCAAAGCTGACCTCAGGCAATTTTCTTTCCTCTGGATATTGTCTATCTGATACCAATGCGCGGGAAAGGATTGCCTAACTGTAACTCTTTTTTTGTGAAAACACCGTTTTACAGGAGAGGTTTTGGAAATTGCTCGCTCCGAGGATCGACGATGTCGATAGCGTCATGTCTTTATACCGTGTAAATAGAATGATTTTGTTATGCCGTTACCATGGCAATCAGCCGCAAAACATAGTCCTTCTGTGTAGCTGTATGTTACAATGTGCCAGGGTCCTCTATATGCTAAAGTTCATTTCAGATTCCAGACTGTTGAGTTTTTTAGGCCTTCAGGATGCTGATACAACCATCTTACACACTGAAACACACGCTTCTGTTCGCAGGTTAAATATTTCGTTTATAGCGAGATAGATTTCGTCGAAGTTAGAGGAAACAACCAAATTTGAAGAAAGGTGTATCATGTGTGTGATTGACACTTCCCAATTTGGTCATGCCATGTGCTTAGTGATCGCTTGTTGAATGTGAGTGAATCTGTAGAAAGGAAGCCCTTAAGGATGCTCGACAGAGTCTTTTTGACCGCGCGGAGAATGAATTCCAAGATACACGCAAGCAAATTACTCGCAAGAGTAATAAGTGATGGCTCGCGCGATCAGATCCGCGGCCAAGTTGTAAACAAACATTGCCGCCATGAGTGTTTCAAAATTGCTGGTTACCTCTATTGTTTCCAGCACAAGTGGTTGTTTGAGAAACAAAAATGGAAAGTTTACTTCTTGAAAGTAGGCAGGAAAATGTTTTGATGGCAGGACTTTTCCCGAAAGTGGTCAAAAAAAGTTTATTTAACGTGCTAAAGGAGGATGGTGAAGTCAACACCCCATGAATAAAGTCACGACGAGTGTATTCGGTACGTCTTACTTTGTTCCAAGAAAAATTTAAGTGAATACTTCTGAGTGCTACGATTTGTTTCGCATTGAGTTTGATTCCTAATAAAATGAAATGACCGAGAACTTTCCTAAACGACTCACCGGAAGAAGTCACTCAGCTATTAATCAGTTATGCTAAATCATTTTAACCGGTTACCAAGGATACCATAGCAAGATGGGCCAGAGATGTGCTGGAACAGTCGGGTATAGGTGTTAAAAAATACTCCCCGCACAGTAGCAAAGCCGCTTCAACTTCGCATTGTAAAGCCAAAGGACTAACCTTAACAGAGATCATGAGAACTGCAGGATGGTCAAATGCTCGTACTTTTGCACGATATTATGTTAAGCCCCTAGACACAGATGATCTCAACTTTCGGAACAGTTTTGTTGAACTCTACAACCAGTAACTAGAGAGTGTTATACAATATGACACGTTTTATTCATGTAAAGCTTCGCAGACCCAATAAATTGGACTATTGTTTATGAGTTCGCTCTACAGGTCTTTGAACTTTCATGTGACTCCGTAGTGATGCAAGATTGATGACATGGTAGAATTGTTGATTAAAGGAGACTTACCTGTAAGTTGAAGTTTGATTGGGATTCTACAATGTCATCTTTCCGGAACAAAGGAGTCACATGCCCAGCCCACCCTTCCCGTTCTCCTTCGTTCCTTAGCTCTGTATCACTCACGTTAAAGACTGATCGGTATTGCGCATGCGCATCTCATGTAACTCCTTCGTTCCGGACTGATGACATGTTAGAATCCCAATAAAACTTTAACTTACAGGTAAGTCTCGTTTAATCAACAATTTTGATTGCAAAATCTGCATTATGATTTTCAAATCCAGATTTCGGATTTTACGGTAAAAACATGAAATCCTAAACGGAATACGACGTTGAGAAAACCGTCCTCAAGGTGGATTTAAATTATGAAATCCAACTCCGGATCGCAAGGATGTCTATGTTTCACGACTTTGGGAAATCTAAAGAGGGATTTGCAAAACTACAGCTGTTGTCGGAGAGGTCTCAGTGAGGTCTCAGTGAGATTGACAGTGAGCTGTAAAACGGCAAAGATATTAGCTTTTATTCATTAGCTCTGGATTTTAAGAACAAATCCATCTTAAGGACGGATTTTCAGCTTTTTCGTTGGTGCTTTTCGTGTTTTAGTGAAAAATCCCAAATCTGGAGTTCCAAATCTAAATCCAAATTTCCCAATCGGAAGCACGCCGAGGTTCAGAGTCGTTTTCCTAACATTCCACTAGTATTCGCGGTTATTTTGGACTCTTTTTAAATAAAAATAAGATTATTCTCTTAAGGCCATCAACTTAGGGCAGAAAAAAAATGCCTTTGGCTTTTCAAATATCAAGGCTATCTTCGGCTGCAAGTTTCTTTAAGGTTACTTCCCACCTTCAAAAGCTGAAAAAATATTTTTTCTTTTATTGCACTAGATTGAAGTTAAACATTTTACCTATCGTTTACAAAAAGATGAAACAATTTTTAGTGTAATAGAAAACTCCGAGCCTTAGATGGGACTTGAACCCACGACCCTCTGTGATCTAGTCGGATGCTCTAACCACTGAGCTAAAGGGAGACTCTATGGTGAGCAAGGGCCAATTTGTGGGCCTCGACTGGAACCGCATCGCGCGGCTACACAGCCAAGTATTGGTAAGCACCTGTGAAACTCACTAACAGCATCACGCTGTCACATTAAAGCACATTAAGATGCCGCCAACCAACCTCCAAAGTGAGCATGTAAAGATGAAACAATTTTTAGTGTAATAGAAAACTCCGAGCCCCAGATGGGACTTGAACCCACGACCCTCCGTAATCTACTTGGATGCTCTAACCACTGAGCTACTGGAGACTCTATGGTGAGTAAGGGCCAATTTGTGGGCCTCGGCTGGAACCGCATCGCGCGGCTACACAGCCAAGTATTGGTAAGCGCCTGTGAAACTCACTAACAGCATCACGCTGTCACATTAAAGCATATCAAGATGCGGCCAACCAACCTCCAAAGTGAGCATGTGAAGATGAAATAATTTTTAGTGTAATAGAAAAATCCGAGCCCCAGATACAAAAAGAAAAATTTAAAAATCTCAAAAAGCTGCCGACTTGTTTAGGAAAACGTATTTTCAGATAAAAGTTGATAAATAAGGAAGGCGTCATAATCTGGTAAAGAGGCGAATTCCCGGCGGGAATATTGGCGGCAACTTCATGTTATTTCCACAATTATTTGTTAACATCGCGCACTTATCAAAAGCCACACGTGGAATTCCTTTGCTAGTGGAAAGTCTTTTCTTAAAAAACATAAATTTAAATTAAGAAGGTGACCCCGAGCAAAGAAAAAGAAAAAAAAACAAGGTCTAAAGAAGAGAGAAATGGCACCATTTTTTTAAGGAAAAAACAGTCACGGCACTCCTCTCCACGCTGGGATCCAGACTGCAAAGAAAACAAGAAAGCGCCATCAAACCAACATTTGTCCTACATAAGGTTAAAAACGAGGGTCCTTTAATAAGCAAGTACCGGTCTTGATACCAAACAAAGGCAATTGCCTCGAATCGTATGAAATCATGAATAAACCTACCCAAGGAAACTCATTTCAGCGATAACGGTATAAGTTAAGCTGTCTGTCGATTTGCTGATTTGCTTTCAGCAGTTTCCCCAACTTCACTTTTTTTTGCCGCGGGTTTTCCTTCGCCAATTTTTCCCATTACTCACTGTTCAACAGAACGAGATAAAAATAAACGTGACTGCTATGCAGTACTTTTCCTGGGAAAATTTCGATCCGATTGTCATTGATGCCAGGAGGTCCCGTCTTCCCATTGGTTCGCTGTTTCAGGAGATAATCTCTTGGTTTGGCGCTATTTGTTGACAAACCTTTAGGAACTAAAGTCTTGCATTTGGTTTTGAGAGGAATAAATACACTTCGAGCGAATTCATGGGCTATGTAGATTTGACCGATTTTCCTGAAGCCTCGCCAAAACATTCCAGGGATAATGACAAACGAAAGTGTGACAGAAAATTTTAATATCTGAAATATTTTTTACGTGATCCATTTATGCAACACGTTTCGCATATTTTACGCTGCTCTAAGGCCCCGTCCACACGAAGGCGATTGTAAACGCAAAGGCTAGTAAACGCATATTTTTATCTCAGTCCACACGAAAACGATCATCGCTTACGTAGCGTTTTCACCCGTCCACACGAAAACGCTCGTAAACGCATAAAACAATGTCATACACCGAACGCGCATGCTCTATCGATTCTAGCCTGCAATCTTTGCTTCAGCGCCTTGTTATCAAGTGTTAGCGTCCCTGTTGTAAAGTTCCCACGTGCGTTTGTTATGATCGAGAGAGAAGAAAAATATCGAAGTCTGCTGGCAAGAAACCGAAAGAAAAAAGTGATAAAACTAAGGCAGACAACTTTGTTTGGACTGAAATAAGCACAAGCATGACACAGCTCAACACTCGTGTGTACGCCATGTTGGAAACGCACTCGATAAAAGAGACTGGCGCTGACATCTGACGTCAACGTTCCACAGCGTTTACGAAAATACACGTTTACGGCCGTCCACACGAAGACGCATAAAAGGCGTTTTCAAATTTATGCACTTTGGAGAGCGTTTTCGAATTTATGCGTTTACGGTCAGCGTTTTCATCTTCTTCGTGTGGACGGAAGGCCTAAACGCATAAAAAAAGTTTACGTTTACTAGCGTTTGCGTTTACAATCGTCTTCGTGTGGACGGGGCCTAACTTTGGATGCAGATATCTAGACGACCAATCAAAATATCGGAAAAGCCTAATACACTCTTGTTGATTGATAGCTTGTGAATAAGACTGCTCGTGCTGCAGGATCCGATACCCAATAAATTCAAAAGGAGGACCCTCGGTATTTTCACGCCTTACCGGCTTCTGATATTCCCTAAATAAAAATATTGCCTAAATTACATTTTTATCGCAAACTGCATTTATTCAGCTTTCTTTTGATGCCAAGTTTGTTAGGGTTTTCTTGAAACTAGTGTGCGTACAAATTTTTTTTCCTGAAGGACACCCGCGAAGGTGGGAAGTAACCTTAAATGGTAATGTGCATCAACTTGGCTCTATGTAAAGAAATTTACAGACATTTGCTAGGGGGTTTGGCTTTTTCAATTTGACGGCAGAAAAATAATGTGTTAATCATCAGGAAATTTATTAGCTCTCAGCCTTGAAGCTCAAACACTCTTAAGGAATATGACTATATTTCAACTGATCACTCCTCATATTCGTTTTCGTTGAAATTTGGACAAAACTTTTGAAAACTTTATTGATAATTTTACAGTTACAAATAAAATAGACATAACTCCCGTATTTAAACAATAGAGTGTTTCTGTCGAGGAAATATCGGCTGATAGTTGCCCCGCGGAAATTTGATGTTCTTAAAACAAATATTTGCCCGAGAAGCGATACAAAATTTTTGGCCTCCTTGACATATTTGTGATCAGATTCCTCCGAAGTGCGCGGGAGTCAAAGTTGATTTAACCACTTTTTGACCACAAGCTGTTGGTTAACAAGGCGAATCAAATCGTTTAGGGGGATATGTGACGCGAAATGTTTGTTTTTCGGCTCTAAAGATATTAACAGATGTTTAGTTGCATAGCTAAGGCGTTGAATTAATTGTACACTTCGTAGATATAGACCCAATTCACTGATAGTTACTTAAGAAGATCTGTATGATGCACGATCCTCGCAGTAGAGAGCGCTATTTATGCAATAGCGAAAATCAGACCTGATAAAAAATCAGGCCTGTACGGGATTCGAGCCACTGACCTCTGCGATACTAGTGCAGCGCTCTACCAATTGAGCTAACAAGCCAACTAGGAGCAGGCCGTTAAGTTGATTCGTAATAAACCCGTGATGATAGATCATATGAGCTTCATATATTCATTGTATCTTAAGAAGATCTCCTAGCAAATCTAATGACACCGCTTCGTGTTTATATACTGAAAGTCGACAGCTGAAAGCAAAGTATGCCAACTATTTTTTGTAAATGTTTTTCTTTTCATACTTCTTAAATTTATCTTCAAACATGGAGCGCGCTTAAAGTAATTTCCTTACCGAAGAAAAAACAGCCGTCATGTAAATTTAGGTGTGCGGCGTGACACGTGTTTCTGTTACATGTACTTCAATGCATGAATTCAGAAATAAAATTCACTGAGCTCGAAAAAAATAAAAGTCTGTCTTTGACAGGCAATCCATATTCCACTTAAGTTCAAGTTATTTTTGTTTACTGTACTAAAATCTAATGGCATGAGCATTTTTCTGAACTCAGGTGAATTTAAAAACTATCGCCATGAAAAGTAAACAAAGATAAAAGAAAGCACGTAATCGATCAGTTTCCTTGCCACTTTGTGCTTGTATTCATCATAGTTTTCTCTATTTCTATTCAACTATGATGTGGGAACTAGGGTGATTAACTAGACCCATGAAATTGTAGTTATTGCACTATTGGTTAGTATTACGTACTTTTTCCATTGTTTTCTTTTAGTTTCATTTAATTACATTTAATTTAATTCCATTCTTTTTCTTTTAGGTTGGACTGCCACGCACTTACTGTTAGATACTATTTCACGGTAAATTAATATCTTCGCGCCATAATCAATCCTTTAAATTATGTTTTGTGGTATTATTAACCAGTCCGGGAACAATAAAAAACGGCATTCGAAGATTCATGTTTCTTATGTAATATTTTCAATTTTGAAAGAACAGAAGTGCGAACGAAGTAACTGAGAACTTACTACAAAATACTTCAGTTGCTACAAAATTTTAATAAGTAGGGAAAGAGCTGCTCAAGTCTACATGCTGGATTGAAAGATGCCCCTGTTATTTTAGTTGTTGCAGTTTATTTTGTTTTGGTAAGCGTTTGTGGAGTATCCCATAGTAGTAGTCTTGCTCACAATTATTCACGTTAGGACTGGAGCCAGCCTCTTCTATGTATTTAGTGGACATAAGTGCTAAGCTTATTTCCACGTTTCATTGCAGTTACAATTGAATTCTCATTGTTATACATGTTATGTGGCAAAGAGTTGCTAGTAGCGTTGTGGTACTCAAATGTAGAGGGCTTTGCTTTCCTCTGTTTTGCCAGGCTCCTTGCCAGATATTACAGACAGTAATTTTTACCTCACAGTATCCATGAGTGCCTTTTGCAGGTTATTCATAATTAAACAGAGACTACTTCGATTAAAATACACGTTTTAAATGAAAGTTCTTGTTCCCTTCCTATTTGGAATATTGTCTCCATTGCTTCTACTTCGCTGATACAATCATCAAGGTCCTCTTTCTCCTCTTGGGAAGCAGTTACATTTCGCTTCAAGACACCACTCTTGTTAAGGGCTAACAGCCTGCTGAAATATCTTGCAGCTTGATGTGTTGAGAGGCATTCTTACTTTGAAAACAATTTATCTCCATTTGAGGATCTTTGACTTCTCATTTTACATGCAATATCAGCGGGATTTGCTGGACCATTTCCACGGACGCTGTCATTAGCCGTATATTTTGATTCGCGAAAGCCGAGAAATTAAAACTAAAGAGGTTTTCCCGAACGTCATGATAAAATACTTAGTAACATCGCTTACTTGAGCTGTATTGGGAAATATTGGCCCTCGGTATTTTTGTACGGACCTCGTTGCGCTCACTCCATACTACTATGATTTTGGGCCAATAATAAGTACGGCCCTCGCGCTTGGTTAATAAGAAGTAATTCTTTGCGTCAACTGCTCAATTGTGTTCCTGTCCACAGCCTCTGTAATTAAGAAGGCTGACACGTTAAGTCGCTATAAGCAAACCACAAATTTAAAGAAAATCCCGAACAACATGCCGCGCCATTTTGGCAGTTTGACTAGACCGCCGCTTTGCAGCATTTTGGAAATCCTCCTCGAAATGATCATTTTAACAATGAAAACCTGAAAAAAGGGTTAGCTAGAAAATTCATCTCAAAAGTGCCTTACTAATTCTGCGATAAGGCCTGCGCGTTTTTCCTTTAGCATGGCTGGATAGCTCTTCTAGAATTCATGGCCTTTTTGGTGACCCTCTCCTTCATCTAATGCCTCAGAAACAGTGCTGCCCGGAACTGGTGATCTAGTCTGATTGCTGGAAAGTGTGTTAATAATTGCCGCTCGATCTAAAATTAAAACTATTTCGGCCTCAACATCGGTATTGCCGACACTCTTTAAATGTTCAGAAATGACTTTACGGAACGACGTTAGCTCAACATCGGTATATCAAAAGAATTACCTTTTTCTCAACTTAGTTGGTTTAATTTGAGAACAGTTTCGAGCCCAACCAATTTCCGTGAGTTTTGTAACCAGTACTTTCAATTTGGGAAGAACGTTCTTAAATGAGCTAAGATTTTTTGTTTGTGGTAGTGATTTCAAATCTCACATTTTTTATATTGTTTATCATACATTTGTCCTCAGGTCTAGTTCACCCTATCTATTTTATTCTGTTTCCAGCTACATACTCGGTATTCTTCTTCTATTCCGATCATTTCGTACTTTGCCTCTATTTCGCCCTTACTCTGAACTTTGATCCATTCCTTATCCTTTTTTCTTTAGCTATTTGTTGGTTTTGTGTTCTGCTTATTAGCTCTTCTAAGTAATGTTACTATCACATTCAACTCTACATGAGGTCCCCTCTGCTAACTTAACAAGTTTCACAGCAATGAATAGCTGATAAGAACAATTATCATATAGACAAGTTTGTTAAAAAACGCTATTTAAGAATTACTCACTGAAGTGGAGGTGGTTAGGGATGGATACTTTACCGAGCCGCGAAGTGGCGAGGTAAATATCCACCGCTAACCACCGACACTGAGGTGAATAAAGGCTGATAGCTTCTAAAGGAACTGTTTGGGGCTGCGTCGGTAGGGGTAACGAAATAATTTCAATATATCAACAAAGTTGAAATGGTAAATTGGCCACCGTTACGATTATAAAAGCTGACGTTTCGAGCGTTAGCCCTTCGCTCCGACGAAGGGCTAACGCTCGAAACGTCAGCTTTTATAATCGTAACGGTGGCCAATTTACCATTTCAACTTTGTTGATATATTCAAATTATACTGAGGTGAATAGTTTTTTTAGTACATACTAAAACAGTGAGATAATATACACCACCAAAATTAATCTCAGGGATTTCTTCCCTTGTCACGGATGCAAAACGGGACGCCATTTTTTCCCGAGTTGCTGGGAGGTAACTAGCACAGGATATTCGGGGTTTGACTAGCCAATCAGAGCGCTCCTTCGACGCTATCCACTGTTTTAGTATATACTTATCATCGATATTCGTGGCCATGAAATCTCAAGATGGGAACAAGATTGAAATAATTTCAGCTTTGCGTGACAAATGCTTGAGTACGTCACATCTACACACAGATTGCTTCCCGTCTTCAACGTATTCGGCAGAGAACATTTAACCTGCCGTTATAAATGATTGGATTGTCCTCTTTTAAGTCGACAATGAAGCTCAAGTTTACCCCAGAACTTTCTTAGGACTTATAGGTGTTCGAATACCCAAAGAAAAACAGACACCTTCCGCTCGCGTAAGGAATGTGTTATTGTAAACAATTCTGCCATGGGAAATGGACGAGAATTTGAAACGAAAGCAGAGATAAAAACCGGCAGTCTGCCGTGGTTAGCTGTGCAAGGCTAGCTTACTGTATTGATCTCCTGATCGACCACGGTGCTAACTTCTAAAATGTGCTTGAATTCCGGATTTAACCACCTGGTGCCTAATTAGATTATCTCGTGACGAAAATGACGATGATGCGATTTTCACAAAGTTCCACCTGGTTTTTCCGTGCGGAAATGAAAGGCCCAAATTAATTTTTATATCCTCAAAAACAGCACTATATCCACTTATCATGAGCTTAACCTGAATCGATTCTGAGTTATACCGCCTGTGTTATAAAACACTTGATCAGCAGGGATTTGCTAAAGCAAAGGCATAGAAAAAACCAGGAAAGATTTATTACTCGACGTTTCGGGGTCATCGTGACTCCATTATCAAGAGACTAGTTTAAAAACATGCAAATAAGGAAAGGTACAAGAATAGCATAAATTAGACTGAACGGCTTAAACAAACACCTTGGCGCGGATGGAATCCGTTTGCACGTTCAGTGTTGGCTTACGCATGCGAATATACAACATTTCATTAATAAGGCAATCAAATTTGCCGTTACATTTCGTGATGACGTTGAATTGCTCGATCAAGCGTTCAGGCATTTCACTATTGTGCTGGAGGTGGTAGTGTTTGTAGATAGAAGATGATTTCCTTTTGTGCCCTTCTACGCGCTCGTGTAAGTGACCACGTGTATAGCCAACACTGAACGTGCAAACGGATTCCATCCGCGCCAAGGTGTTTGTTTAAGCCGTTCAGTCTAATTTATGCTATTCTTGTACCTTTCCTTATTTGCATGTTTTTAAACTAGTCTCTTGATAATGGAGTCACGATGACCCCGAAACGTCGAGTAATAAATCTTTCCTGGTTTTTTCTATGTGTTATAAAATGCGATATTTGGAGTTTGAAATATCGGTAATTTTTGAAAGCGTTCCGTGATGTCAAAATTAAATGAAACGGTCCCGTTTTAGACTTAAGCCATACCTCAATCCCTCTTATAAAAATTTGTCAAACTGATACGAGCTTGTTCTCCTTTGTGCTTTTCACGAGCAAAGTTCATTTGCCTCTACTCTGGGCACTGATTTCCGCCATTTTACGGCTACGGACGCTCGTTTTAGTTTTCGTGTATTCTCTAGGATCGGATAGAGAAGCAAGTCTGGGGAAAAAAATCCTTACCACGTTTCTGAATTCACCGTAAGTTATCTCTGGGCAAAATATGAAGGTTTTCAATTGTTCGATCATGTGCCACATTTTTCGGTTTTAACTAGGTCAATTCAAACATTCACACTTAACACCTTATGAGACTCCTTAAGATTTAGGGGGCTGGAAGGAACGGAATGGTATACCATTGTCAATGAACAATGTTGTCTCAATTTCGTCGTTAACTATTCAGTTAGGACCCTCATTAATGGGAAAAATGCGCATTTTAGAACACGAGAGAGTAACCAGCTGAGACCCCCTTCCCAACATAGTCACCCTTATCTGAATAAGAATAATTCGTTACTGAGTACGTAAAACATGCCTAATATCTCGAAATGTGTATCCATGCAATGTTGCAACTGTAATCTACTTGAGAGGGGACGTTTAATTGAAAGGAAGCCCTAGTTTAGTTTTCCTAAAAGTTTTCGGTGGCCGGATCTGATTGGTTTTAGGATTATACTGAAAACTCGTGTGTGTATAACGGTAAAAACGGTGCATTAATATACAAAGCCCATCCTTAGTTTTACACTCGTAGAGGTTTCTATGGGCAACTCGAACAACGCAATTCTCAACTTGCAGGATTAGGCTAACTGGATTACTTTTCCGCAAAGATGGGGAAGGTATGGCGTTCATTACTGTTCAAAACACTTTGAGCACATATTTGACTTTCTGACACCTTTTTTACGTTCAAGGGGATCATATTCCTCTGTCAGATATCACGTCCTAAATTTTACGACGTAAAACCTTGTATTCTATTGTTTGGCGTCAAATACACCGACGTCTATTTTACGGCGAGAATTCGATCATCGTTTCGTGGACTTTCAACGTCTTCAAAACGAGGAGCTTCGCGTTACGACGTAAAATTCAATTTTGACTACACGTTACGTCGCAATTTATCAAATAAGTTTTACGTCGTATCTTTTACGACGTAAAATTTATCACCTTTATAACTTGTAAATCAAAACCTTGTCAAATAAGTTTTACGTCGTAACTTTTACGCCGTCACTTGTCAATCAAAAATGCTCACAATGTTTAATAAGTTAACTTCAAAGTCTTAATAGATTACCATTTGTAATTTTAACAAGTTTCTTAATAGATTACTTAACCTCAAAGTCCTAATACGTACAATATTAAGTATATTCTTTCCTTGGCTACCGTTTTTAAGATAGTTATCATTGGAGCCGAAATTTATTATAATCTCTTCCAGTTTTCATTTGCGTGCATAATTTTTGGACGAAAATTTGCTTTTATCACAAACACAAAATACAACGCAAGTGCCGATTTTGCCATTAACATTTTTTGGTTTTGCTTTTCGCTTTTAATCTACAAATTATAAAGAAAAACGCACTAATCTATCTTAATAGATCTTGCTGTTTTTTTGTTTTGTTTTGTTTTGTTTTGTTTTTTTTGGTGCAATGTAGAACCTGATAGCTGGTAGTAAACGAAACATTTACCACACAGCCCAATAGTTTCTTTAACCTGACATCTTTGCTAATATATATTTTCTTTTTCCACTGGAAATACGTACCTGGGTTTATCAAGAGAAAATGTTAAAGGATCAAAAAATGGAGCAAATCTTTCATAAAAATTTGTTCTATCTTCCCCTGGAGTTTGACAAAACCCAAGAACGAACACATGCATCATTTATTTCTTGGCCAAAGCTATGCACGAAAAGAATTCTACTTAGTGGTATGTAATATTTCTGAGATGTTGAAGGTATTCAGGTTGATCTCTTGGACTGAGTTACCTCATGCATTATAATACTATAAGAAAGTTATAAATTTTATAATTACAGTAAATCCTCCATGATCGCTCCTGTGGATGGGGGGAGGGGGGGAGGATATTGTTCTGCAGTTTTTATTCGAAATTTAAATATCCAATTTTAACTATGTATTTGTACTTAATTAAAGCTGTTCCCCTTCTTGCAACATTGAAAATATTAATTATCACAACCTCTGGTATTTGTGCGTGGGGCAAGATTGTTCCAACAAGGTTTTTGCAGTGGTTTTCAGTCTTACCTTAACTAAACATGCATACTATAAGATATGTAACTTAAAAGATCACCCCTCCTTACTTACCACTTGCCACTTAAATAAGACAAAAAGTTGATTTATGTTTGCAAAAAGATCTAGATGTGACTTTCTTTCGACCGAAATTATGTGTTCGTTTTTTTTTTTCCATACGAGTAATATCTTATACTTAGAATACGCTCATAGACATGGTGGCCGTTACAGATTCTATTTTCGTGGGAAATCTGTTTCCTAAATTGTTTCTAAAAATATTCTAGTCCATTAAAACCCCGCCAAATAACCCTAACCCAATCTACTTAAACGAGAATGAAACAATCCTACTCAAGTATATAACTGGTAGCTTATATGAATAGAAAGGGTTCCATTCTCGTCTAAGTAACGGCTCCTGACTTCGTCCAGAGGGAGGAAATCCTCCCATCCTAGCGGTGAAGATTGCAGAAGCCATCTGAGGACAGGCGATCGGCGAGCGAAGGCGTCACTTCCTTGGCGGAGAGTTATGCTGGTGATTGAGAAAAAAGTAGATTTTGTTATTTTTATCGTTGGATTGTATTTCTCAAACAATCGATCTTTTAATTTTACAAAACTTCACAGCAGATAGAATTTTAACCTTAAGTTGAGGAACACGGGATCTGAGCCTGCGTTTTCAAAGAAAACCCCCGTGTTCCCGGCAGCGGACATCTTGGGTAATATAATCGCCCTGAAGTGGCCTGCAATTAAAGGACTCTTTATGCCCACCGCCAGGGTCTTGGAGTTTGACTGTTCCTCTAACCCAGGGATGCTCCCTTGGAAGGTCGCCACTCTTCCCGGCGTCATACGTGGAGTCACCAGAAGGGCAATGGTTGAATCTTCATTAACACCTTAAGTTGTATAAACCATTTTTGTAGCCACTGCCTTTAAGAATTTGTGGCAATCAACTATTTTCTTTTGCTAGTACTTACATCGCTGAGTTGGTTTGCCCTCCTTTCTGCTAGAAGCAACTGCAGGAGGCTCTCCGTATTTTCTGCCTCGTGTCTGGCAAGCTCCTCTCTGCGCATCACATCGTTGCACACCGGGAATGGACAGGGAACAAAAGCGCGGGTACATCCGGAGGCAATGTGCCCGTTCAATTGGTCCTTGGAAAAGATAATTTCCTTTTGTTTACACCATTAGTCGTCATGTATACAACGTTTAGATTAAACGAAGAAATATTAACAATTTATGAGAGGATTTCTTTCGTTTGATAGTCGGAGAGATTGCAAGAGACTTAAAACTCATGGGCAGTCGAATATGTTGTTTTCCTCAGCCCTTTTTATGTTGTTTGATCAGTATTTGTCTCTAATTCTATTTTATTTCTGTTTTATCCAAAGTTGAGCTACGTCGTTCGTTCACGGTTTTTGAAGTGGTTTTTTAAACATCAGTTTACATTATTAAAATAATCAGACTTACCGAGGTATGGAAACCACGTTGCAATTGAACAGGCACGTTACAGGAGCCTTCCGGCATTCCAACTCCTGGTGTTGGTGATACTGCCGAAAGGGCAGCGTAACTCCGCAGTACCCGCAATCTTGGGGACGCATGTCGCATTCGCCGGCGTGCCTTTCAACCTCTCCGCGAGGGAACGTCTGTATGCAACCCTGGTGGGTGCATTGGACGGGCTCATGGAGGCATTGCTGTTGATGATCAGAGATTTTCTCCAATGGGCCCGTCCAATTACACCCCTCTGCTCTCCTTACACAGTACACTTCCAGTGAATCCACGACCCTGTCGAAAGTGATTATGCCCCTCACGTCCGAGGCTTGGAGGGGTTGCCTTCCGACAGGGCAGTTTCTGTTACCATGCAAATGCATCCATTGCCTTAGACAGCCGCGGCAAAAAAGGTGTCCCTCTTTGCATGCCACTGCTTTAAGTATGACGTATTGACTGTACGGGAAAGAGAATGACATAATTCGTTAAGTATATTTTACAGGGACAATTCCCCTACCCCCCTTTCCAATTAGACTGAAATGAACTGGGATCAAGGTTCCACATACGTTTTTTCTCTTTTTCCCTACTTTGCCAAAAAAATGAAAACGCTGGGGGAGGGGTAAGAATTCAACAATGATTATAAAATATCAAAGCCACTGATTCATTACTAAATTCCAGAGAGAGAGGGTGTTTACTATACAGTACTCCGGATGTCAATAAATAGCCAGATGTAAGGGTTTTGTTAATTATTAATTAATTTTTTTAGGGGGAGAGGGGAGAGAGGGGTAAAAAAGTTTGATGGCTTGATTTGAGCGTAGGAATTTTTTATAAGAGGCCGCGCGCGGGGTGGGGGCGGCGGGGGTTTGTACCATTTGCTATCATTTATCGCACTATGTAATTTTATATATGTCTCGACAATCAATTTCTTAGAGGCTAACTATTTTTCCAGGGATTTTTTTGGGGGGCTTTTTGACTTCATCAAGTTCTTTGTGAGTTCATCAAGGGAAGAATTCACTCATAGATAGGAAATTATCTCAACTCAAAAACAGATGTTTCTGTTGGTTTACAGTGACAGTGAAAACCACTAATTAAGCACAATAGGCTCACATTGATTTCGCTCGAGTAAGGGGAGCTCTAAGAAATATAGAAAGGAGTCAGGAACAAAAGTATTTACTGGACACTACACACTTTTATCTCACAACTAATTATAAAAATGCTTGTGACTTAAAATATATGTATGAAACAACAAAGCATTGCCTAAAGAAAATGCGTGTTGTTCTTACTAATGACATATAAAAAGTGAGGTGCACGTCAGATTGTGGCTGACAACATCAGTCTCCTCTACAACACCACAGACTACTGTCGAACTCGGAAACCTAACGTTTCATGTCGACGCTAGACATTTACTTTCCTGTAAGGTATTTTTAGTTTCTACAAATATGATTTTTGCATGTAACTTACCGCTGGGCTAAATTTAACCGTTACTATTCTAAAGCGCCGATATGTAAATAATGTGAGCAAATGTCCCACAGAGTGAGGCATTAGCTCGTGTCTGAAATACAAACTCCTAATGCACGATGATGGGGAAGGGGGACTTTTGAGAGTGTTTTGTTGAATATAACCGGGGGGGTAACTTTAGGACTTTGTGGGTGGGGATGTGCCGCTGGGACCTTGGAACCCTTTACAAACCGGAGCTAGTTAATATAGGGTTGATCTCCAAGTTTCCTTTTTTTGAATATAACTGCTCTGTGTAACATTGCTTGATATACTGCAGAAACAAAGTATTGTGTTATTGTCCTTAGAATCAATCCTTAAAGTAGAGAAATAATGAGAAGAATAACAGCTAAATAACCTTTTGCATGTGTATTTTTACAAATGGGTCTGTTAACCTGTCAGTTTAATTGAATTGCATATTACAAAATAACTGAGATGGTACATGCATTCTGATTGGTTAAAAACCTATGGTTTATTGTGCCGGTAAACTCACAGTTCGAGTTAAAGAGCTGGGCTACCCTGTATAAATAAAGTCATTTTTTATTATTTTACATTACAAAAGCAATAGAGCACCACTCGGAAAGCTTGTAAACCGCTTGCCCAGATGCTTCTCTCATGTTCTCCCAACATCCTGTGTGGGTTATCATGCCAGGAAACCCATACAAAGTGTGGTCTGTGGTCAATAGTTTTGATCTTCAGGAGCCATCATTAAAAATCAATAAGAAAGCAGAAATTTTTCCTGTCATTGTGTGGAAACTGCTGGTAAAATTGAAATCTTAACTTTTTATGTTACCATGATCTTTATTTAATATATATCAGTAAGCAGCATTGCATTGTAGTCTAGCAACATGTTGTCTTTAACTGTATTTAGGGCGAGCGTCTTATACAAGTAGAGAGAATTAGAATGGAAGCAGAACGCCGAAATGCTGAGGTAAAAAAATATCCAAGGAAAGGATGTCTCCCCCTTGGCTGTTCCAGATTTTCAGATATTAGGGATTTTAGACAAACATATGCATTTCCACTCTGCGATAAATGACATTTTGGCTACCAATACCTTGTTAATAATATCATGCTCATGTCTGTTCAAGTGTTATGCTTCCTCTGATGCTCATGCTTGTGGGCAAGGCTTTAGAGGAAACTCTGTCAACTACTAGACATGCAATAAATGCAGTTTTTAAGTTGTGCTTTCACCTTAACAGAGAGCTGATTTTGATAAATAGCAATAGAATAATGCCTGATGCAAGAGAAATGTCAATTATCACCAGTAAAAGTTAAAACGCACTCTCATCTTGTAGGCAATATGTGAGGCAGGAGCAGGGCTACCTCATGAACCTCTTGAGAGTGAAAACACCATAACCCTGAGAATCCGTGGCCCCAGAGGAAATTCTATCCAGAGGACCTTTTTTGACTATGACACCACACAGGTAAAACTGCTTATCACCCAGTCAGTGAGAGAAGTTTTGCAGGGTTTTTCGATCATGTGTCAGTCAATACTCTAATCTAGATACCCTGAGTTGGAGGTTAACTGGTGTAAAGCATTAGGGATGGTTTGCAAACGAATTACCTGCAGTTGCTATCCATGGTAATACGCGAAGTTAATTCAGTGGTTCAAATTCTTGAAGTTCTGCAATGTAGGTGGCCGCTGTGTTTGTTTGCTTCTTTTGAACTCCAGGACTAGCACGGAAGATAGTGTAATTAACACTAAACAGGGACAAAGTTTGTGGAAAGAAAGAAGTCAATTTCCCAAAGGGCTAATTAATAAATTACCACCTTATATAAACAGATGAAAAATTATAAACTCTCTTGATAATATTAGCGTTTTACCCGATTAAAAGAAGCCCCTAGTCACAGATTCATCTTTAAATGTTCTTGTATTACTTACGTTGAGTGAATACTGTCCTAAAGCTTGAAAATGGGATGAGATAGTACTTAGTAGCCTAGCAAGTGCTTCACTGACGTCATCTTTTTTTTTTAATGATTCAGGTGCTTTTCAGGACGGCGTTTGCATTGCTGTCTTTACCAAGCCAAGACTTTGTGCTTCATAGACATCAAGGGCCATCGATACATAACGATGGTTCCTCTTTGTCTGAAATTTCCTTAAACAGTCATACTTTTCTATTTATAGAGATGCACGACGAATCAGATCCATAGCCAGATTTTTCGGTTTTCTTCGTGGAGTCTTCTCTGAACCAGTTTCCGTTGTCGTAATCATAGTGCAAGATTTATAAATCATACTTTTTCAAAACATTGTCATATTTTCATTTGTACGATCTGCCATAGCAAAATCTGGTGCAAAGGATTGTGAAAAGCTAGTTTTTTCTTTTTCTTTTTTTATTTTCTAGGCTTTTTTCATTGATATTCAATGAAGGGAACGTTTTATCTGACTAAACCGATATTAGAATATATGGGCTAAAAAATACAAGGATGGTAAAGGGCGTAGGAAGCGTGTGTGTGTGTATCGGGGGAGGGGGGGAGGGGGTGAGGGGATGATTTGCCTTGTACAGTATCTTGCACTTTTTTTTAACTAAACGTTCTACCTTAAAAACAAAAAAAAAAATTGAAAAAACACATGATGACAATTAATCAATTGATGACAAAACGAGGCAAACAACAAAGCTTTGGCCAAGTAATAAATGAGATATACATGTGCTAATTCTTGGGTTTTAAAGACGTTACGTAATATAATATTGCACGTATTAAGACTGAGGTTACGTAATCTATTAAGACTTTGAAGTTAACTCATTAAACATTGTAAGCATTTTTGATTGACAAGTTACGGCGTAAAAGTTACGACGTAAAGCTTATTTGACAAGGTTTTGATTGACAAGTTATAAAGGTGATAAATTCTACGTCGTAAAAGATACGACGTAAAACTTATTTGATAAATTACGACGTAACGTGTAGTCAAAATTGAATTTTACGTCGTAGCGCGAAGCTCCTCGTTTTGAAGACGTTGAAAGTCCACTAAACGATGATTGGATTCTCTCCGTAAAATAGACGTCGGTGTATTTGACGCCATACAATAGAATACAAGGTTTTACGTCGTAAAATTTAGGACGTGATATCTGACAGAGGAATTGGATCCCCTTGAACGTAAAAAAGGTGTCAGAAAGTCAAATATGTGCTCAAAGTGATTTGAACAGTAACGAACGCCATAGGAAGGGACGCTAATCCGAGAGTTATGGGCATTTTCTCTCTTGAATTTGTGATTAAATCTCCGTGAAACTTAACACGCGTACACCTTGAATAATAGCAGTTTGTTCATACTCACAGGAATCGAATACTTGGCGCGATATTTTTAAATTGCTCGTTGCTCACTGTACGGATTTTATTGGAATAAAAGCTCCTGTAAAATGACGATAGAATGAAAGGGTAACTCGTTAATGACAAACATGAAAACATTGATTTTGATTTTAAAAAAAGCATGATAAGTGATTGTGAGAGAGCACGAGTAACAGCGAATGACCTCGAGTGACCATGAATGACCTCGAGTAACCCCGAGCGAACATGATTGACCACTAGTGACCATAAGTAACCACAAGCGACCACGGTGACCACGAGTAACTACGAGTAACTCCGAGTGACCATGTGCGACCGCGAATGACCACTACTTGCCATTAGTGACTCATGTGATCGAGAGTAACTAGTAAGTAGTAACTAGAGGGAGGAAGGAAGGAGTGGTGTCATCTTTCTGCTTCCAGCCACGCGATAAAAGTTTTATGCGGTTTCAATCACTCGTCACTCTTCTCCGTTAAATTTTCATATTTGCTGTTTTTGTGTTTTGTTTTCATCTTTTATCTTATATTGTAACATATTTTTGGTATTTATTGCTTGTTTTCTTTCCATTAATTTCCCTAACTTCCTTCCTTCTGTCTTAGGTTTCTGGGCGGAAACGGGCCCATTGCGTAACAATTTTTGAAAGCGAAGTAGCTCTGGGAACTACGCTTTCAATGAAGGAAGTGATACATTGTTCGCATATGTCAGTCTCCGTGAATGGTTTATCTACGTTGAAATCATAAGTTTTTGGATGAAGTCAGCTGATGATAATGAGATTATGATGTCAGCCAAATATATAATTTCTTGGTCACCCTTGGTCGTTAGTGTTCAATTGTGGTCATTCGCTGTCAATCGTGGTCATTCGTGTGTAACTTTTGACACAACCTACTCAAATGACGGAGATGCAGAACATGTCGGCGACTGCACTCTCACAAGACCCCAGGTTTGCAGTGCTTCACTAGCGTCGATTAAAAATGATAATGAGAAACAGAGACTTACATGGACTGCATGTTTGTTAAACCTTTAAAAACTCCACGCGGTAGATACTGAATATTGTTCTCATAAACAGCCCTTGAACGACAAAGAAGACAGATCATTATTACTTAAAGTACAGAAAACTCTAGAAGCAAACCTCCATTGCAAAAAAGCCTTTTAATAGCTTTATGGACTCTTCCATGTCTTATTACTAAAATATCTTTATAAAATATGTGACACCAAAAAGTAGATTGAAAATACTTCACTCAGTGCTTGGGACTACTTAAAAAAATTAGCTAATGGCAGTTAGCGGTTGCCTCGCTCAATCCGAGTATAAGTACGCGCTGATTCATATATGGTGAAGAATTGCTACATCCTTCTAATAATTGTCTTTCTTTTCTGTCTTGTGACATCATGCCAATGAGATCAGAGTTGGCAGTTGCTATCTTGGATGTAATAGCGACTTCAAACTCGAGCAATGTCATACGTGACTCTGGTAACTTCCAAGGTGTCGGAATCTAAGCCAGCCAAGGCACGTTAGTTTGAGTAATTCAACGAAACTTTAAGCAGAAGTGGGTGAAGGAATAAGTCTGCTCACTTTTTGTGTCATGCTACCGCAGATACAATTTAACTTACAATTTAGAGTTACTTATTCCTCAAGTACATGCTCTTTTTTTTCGCAATCGCACATCCCCTAACAGAAAATTTAAATGAACCAAATAATACGACAGCCGCTAATGAACACTGATTACAGATGATCAGATATCTCCTGTAAGGTCAATAATTTTTACTAGTGCAGTTAGGTATAATTTCCGTCCGCCATCTCGTTCATATAATATTGGTAGGTTTACATACAGGTCTTTTAATTTGGACAGGCCTTGGAACTGATCCGGTGACAGGGTTACGAGGCTGTTTTTCTCCATGTATCTACGCGATAAATGAAATGCATTAGACGCTCTGTATCACTATTTAACTGTAAATATAGTTTTAAATAATTGCTTGGGCTAAGAAACGTTCATCGTCGGATCTGGCTAAGATCATTCCTATCATTTATTCAATTCATATAAACGTTCTCCTTTTAAATTATTCGTGCCTTGTTCTTCAGCAAACTGTTTTACTGTTCATCAAAGTTGTCCGAGACTTCATTAAGAGCATCGCTAGACTGCTTTCACCGAGACGAAAACATTTTGATCACACCGCACTGATTGTACTGACAGCCGGTTAAATAATGGCTTAACAACGGTATATACCCGGGCTGCAAATCGTCGTTAAGCCGATGTCAACTAGCTGTGATTAGTTAACTCTGCGATCGAGCAAAAGTTCGTATTTACATTTCTTATTGGAATACGGATTTGGAAGCTTTTGAACATCCCTTGTTCCTTGAAAAAACCTGAAAATTATAGACTTTGTGTCCTGATTAACATTCCACGTTAAGTTCAGATTTTGAGATGAATCCCTACTATCTGGTAGACGTTTTTTCCAAGAGATTTTGAAAGCAATAAACTCAAATGTTTTGTGATAACTATTAACCCACTTGATTAACCGCGCTGTTTTTGCTTTCGTACGATTTTCAGCATCATTATCATTATCATATATCGCTTATAGCCTCATGGGGAGGCGTCAATAAAAAGTGGGTTGTATTATATTTTGGTGTATAAACACTTCTGAAATACCTTGCGAGCTTTCGCGCACAGTGAAAGTAACATCCAAAGTATGTAAGTAACATGAAAGTATGAAATTAACATTTTCCAAGAAAAAATATCGCCGTTTCTAAAGTTCCATAATAAATTGCACCTTTTTGCAGCCAAAGCGAAATGGTTAGGATTTTTATTGGTGATTATATGATAAATAGCATATTACATGGCCGCTTAGAAATACGAAATTTATTGTCTCGTGCCGAAAAGTAGTTTTCAAAACTCGAAGGGAAATTTCGTATCTTCGCGTGGCCATGTAATATCCTCCTTATGTTGCGTTATTTTAATTAAGAAAGATGATAGTTAATGATTCTTACTTTCTGCATCTATTTTAAAAAGTAATTTTTGCCATTAAAATCCTTAAACCGGCTGTTTATTAGGTCATGAGAATATCAAAGAAACAATGGATAGCTGCTGAGCTTTTTCACCTCTTTCCACCGCACCGATGGCTTACACTCCCTCAAATGGCTAACCTTTGCTTCGTTGTACTTTGCCCGGCAGATCTTACGCTCGCGATTCAAGCAATTTCTAAGCGTTCGAAAGGTGTCCAGATTTCCTTTTGCAAGGGTATCCAAATTTCCTTTTTGCAACGGACAATTTATTGATAGAACCATTGTGTTTACCATCTTTGTTTGTCGTTTTCATCGACTCTTAATAAGATACTTGAGCCCGAAGGATACATCGGTGTTGTCCCTTTCAAATGATCTGACTGTGTAACTTGTTCGAGATTTCCAGGCTGAACTGTTTTTCATTTCTGTAGTGCTGGTCACGTTTAGATACTTATAAATGTGTTGCACAACCATTGTAATCAGCACACTCGCACAAGCACCCAGAAATGCGCACGCACAAACATGTAACTACTTGGTACCACCAGCACACATACGACCTACTTAAATCTGAAAACGTTACGCTTTTGAATGATTACACTTTGGATTGAAAACTAAACTTTTTCAAATGAGATCATGTTCACGCTGCTGACATATGCTATCCCGTCAGAAACAAAAGAGAGAAAACTGAATTACTTCTCTAATGTTTGTTCAAAAAGGTGCCAAATAATTGCTACTCACACATATTTTAACCAATATTGCTCAGCGAGGAAATCTTCAGACAAGTTCTTTAAGTTGTTATTTCCCAGCCACCTGTAAAACACATTAAGTTAAATACCCGTTAGTATCAGAAAGAGTTTCATTCCTTGTACTGACTAGAGCTTGCAAAATGCGCAGCTGTTTGCCAAAGGCTTGTTCTCGATGGACAGAGGAACATGAACGGATTAAACCTGAGGCCGGTTAACATGGAATTGTTTTGGAATGAATTATCTCACGTCTAAATGATATGCCATTCAAAGTGATAGAAAGGATCTTTTTCCCCCTAATTATTAACTATGTTGTTAAAGAGGATTTATACAGGTACCCGATGTTTTTCAAATGCAGTCATTTGTTAGTATTTTATTCCGATTTTCAAAATTCATTAAAAAGCAAATAACTTACAGATCATTAAGCCTGTAGCCCTTGAAGAGATCACTTGGAAGAGTCTCCAGTGTGTTGAAGTCCAGAGTTCTGCTATAAAAAGATAGATTTATTTTCTCGACGTTCCTCGATTACTCAGTTGAGAGTGTACGATTCTCTTTTGATCTTGTCCACAGATGTAAAACAAAATAGAGACAAACTGTGGTTGCACACCAAAGTTAACATTGAAAGTAACAAGAATAAAGATTTTTGAACAAAAGCTTAGACATTTCTCAGCAATGCAAGTGAAACGAACTCATTACAGCGTCCACTGATGATTTAAAAGAAGGAAGATTCAAGTGAATTTCAAATTAGTCTAACTATGTTACAGAGAACAGTTTGATGGTCAACAACACTCATTAACAATTATCAGTTATATATAAGTTGATCAATTCTGTCCTATTAAACTTTGCTTATTGTTTTGGTATGATTCGTTTTCGGCCAATAGCCCTATTGTTCGTTATCCTCTGAGACTTATACCGGATGGTTTAGATCGCGCCTGGCAGGCATCAAGAATAAATTCGGCGCGACAATTTTTGCCTCGGGATAGTATCCTTGGGAATTTATGTAGCCCAAGAGATTTGAAGTAAGAAATATTGTGGGAGAGAGAAAAGTGATTGATTGCCACTAAGCAAAGGGCACCGCTGATCTCATAGTTTTTGTTGTTACGACCACTTTCTTTTTCGTCTTCTCTAACTTGCTCAGTTTAGGGCTCCAATTTGGATTTTTGGTATTTGAAGAAGGTTCAGAATGCATTACATTCCCTGGAAGTGAAAACCGCCAGTTAAACCACAAACTAAACATCCTCAATTAATACTGCGAGAAAACCGTGGTTACCTCCAGCTTAATATCATAAGTTGACTCAATAGCATTATGATGCGTTATAAACTTTGAGTTATTTTTTAAGAAAAGAAATCGAGAAAGAGAATCCTTTTGATTATTCCGAAGGCGCCAAACAGAGAAACCTAAGGAAATTATTGTTGCACTCACTATCCTAATAGGACACTAAATCTTTCTTGAGTTTTAAAAAGTTTTCTAAAAGTTGTTTAAAAATTTCAATGAACTATTTGCAGTTCACTCTTCGGAAGAGTTTTTGATCAGCTTAATACCATTATATTAACCAAGAGTTGATTATGTGTGTCTGAGAGCTGGGTTTTTCTCTTTATAAAGCGCAAGACTTGCCAATCACAATTTACCTCCTAATGACCATATCTACTTCACCAAAATATCAAAATGACCATAGATATTTCTTTCATGTTGAGGTTTCAAATTGCCTTTATACTTGTTTCCTGACAGGGCGTGGCGTTGAACTCAGAAAAGCGATGGAAAAAAATCAAAATTTGAAAGTTACACAGCGCTGCATGTTGCCAAGAACTAGTACCAACTAGCACTTTATGACCTTCAAGTAATTTATAGTTGAAGTGGAAACCTGAAAAAGCTTTATTGCGCAGGCACTTTATAATCGGATCTGTCTACCCAAGCGGGTGGTCTACAAGTTTTGAACCACCGTGAACGACAGATATCTTAAATAGAATGAACGCAGGAATTTCTGTGTCAATAAACGGTGTCATAACTCTCTCATACAGACTTAATTGGCTCAGTTGATAATATGGTTATCGTATGTCCAAACAATAAAGACAAAGTATCCGTCCTAGTAACCACATTGGCGCAATAAAGAGAGACAAAACAAAACAAAATGAAACAAACGAAAACACTCCTCTGCTCAACGTGAACTCTCTCCTTTTTTTTCCTACCTGTTGCACTTTTAAAAGATATGTTAAAAAGTTATCGCTCTAGATGGAAAAATTTAGACCGCGGTCAATATCAGCTTTTAGCCAGCGAGATAACTCAATTTGGTTTAAACCAGTCCTTCCGAGATATGGCCATGAAATAAAGAGCTATTTTTACAAAAATCACGCGAGTAGAGTTAGTTAAGGTGAGAAGATGATTTGTAACCCTATAGCAAGCGAAACAAACGTTTACTCACAGTTCGTAGATATACGGACAATGAAAGAAGGCTCCTGAAGGTAACTTTTCCAGTTGGTTGTAGGACAAGTCGCTACACCAGAATGAATAAGGAAAATCCAATTTTAGGAGATATAGGGGATGAGAGACTCGAAGACTGAAGAAAAAAATCGTTTGAAACGAGCTTCTATATATCATATATCATGGGAAATTGGCTGTATACGAATCTTGAAATGCAAGAAAGTGATGCAAGAGGAACAGAAAAATTGATGAGAATTTATTCAATATAATCAAGTGGATGAGGGCAACAAGGGTAAAAAATAGGCTGCGTTGGCTATGATTTAGTTATAATGAAATATATCGCTGGAGTATGGTATGCTGGTGAGCAGCCGAATGAGAATACGCAACATGATTTCAATGAAAGTAAAATTAAGAATAAACAAGACCGCCATATTGCCATATCTGACAAACTGCAGCCTCGTTTGGCACTTTTGCAGAGGCTCAGATCAAAGAAAGCTTGAGAGGGTCAATGAACATCGTGTGCGAGCTGTATTTTGTGATTAGAAATCGTCATATGGCAAGTTACTAACACGTGCACGGATGACTAGTCTTTACAAAAGACACCTGCAGTATATTGCAATCCTCATGTATAAAGTGAAAGATAAGTTAACAGCTTTGAATGTTATCTTTTCAGCGTATCATAGATTAGTTATAATTGACGAAATTCAGACTTCTTCATCCCTAGGTTTAATATTGTAAAATATGGCAAGCACTCCATTTGATACATTGGACCACTCTTATGGTCCAAACTGTCTAAGAAGGATAGGGCCCTAGCATCGTTATCGGCCTTTAAAGTCTTATAGTTGAGAACAAATGTTCAAATTGTTACCTGTGTAACACTTGAGACTCTACTTATTAAGTTCATCTCTCGCTTACTTTCAGATTAATTATATTACATTGTAAACCATTTTATCGTCATCATTATTATTTATTTTATATACAGATTTAATATTTTAATGCTATTAATGAATTTTTTATAGTAAATATTCTACTTTAAATATTATCAAATGTAACCTTAAGCTTTATATAGATTTGATTGACTAGGTGTCCCCGATTAGTAGGCCACTTGTGGCCAGCTAGAAGAGTTTGACACATTAATAAAGTTGATTGATTGAAGTGTTATTTATTGAAGTATACTACGCTGCAGGCTACCTATAGCCAGCTAGATTGAGAGAAAGAAAAGTTCCAATTGAAAAAGACGCAACTGAAAGGAAAAAAGAAAAAAAAAGGACGTGTCGAATGTCTTAAGATGACTGCTCTCTCTTCAACCCCTCACCCCATTTTCCCTCATTTTTCAAAGGTTTTCTTCGCTTCGATCTTTAATACTCCTTGTACTGTTACTACAACCCAGAAATCCTGTATTCTTTGATAGCCATTAAACTAAAAACAAGTCAACTTTTTCATGACATAAGCTCTACAGCCTCTCCCAGCTTGAAAGGTCACCAATAGACGTGGTATGGTACGCTTTACCAACTGTGAATTCCCATACCAATCAGTTGACTCTGGATCACCCACAAGTCCCGGTAAGTTATTTGTGATAAAAGTTGTGTAGAGTCGGAAACATATCACACGTTTTCGAGATATTTTATTTGGTCCAAAAGTTAACGCTTACAGCTTGTATTGATAATTTAATATGATATTTCCAAAGAAATAAGCCTGGGATGGCTGAGCTATATGTCACATTGGAAGCAATGATATATATATTTTGAAGTAATTTTGTTGTCAAAACTGGTCATTGAGAATGACCCAGCGATGTGATAGTTTTTAATGAGAACTGAACCCAGGCAAATATCTTCCCTTCTTCCATATCATAGATACGAGAGAGTTTTGTGTGGATTGTAAGGATTGGAGTAAATCAGTTTAATACAAATGCGAATGATTGCAGCATATGCCGCACTAATTAACAACTATTCACCAAAGTTTGACTAGCCAATCAGAGCGCGCCTTCAACGCTATCCACTGTTTAAGTATATACTAATTGCTACTAATCAGAGGCAGAGTTGCTAGGGTTTACTAGTCCTTCCAAAAACATACCTCAGGAAGTCCACACTCGAGATGAGGTAAAGGTATCAGTATTGACAATAACTTTTTTAAAAGTGCGTTACCCTCGCTCTGGAAGTCTAAGCATATAAATTGTGAGATTCTTCGTCTTCGGTGATCGAGATTGCTTACTACATTATTCAGCAAGCACCAACTAAAACATGCAAAAATCATGCGAGCTATATTGGTATGTTCCCTGCTATTTCACCCAGGAATGTTTGACAAAGCAATTTTTCAGTTACTTCAGTTAGGAAAACTGGAAGTTGAATCATCGTGCTTCAACAGTCCAGAACAACTACCAGGCTGTAGCTTTTTGTACATTGTTCATAATGCACGCAAATATAATGCAAGCCTTTTCACCGGAGGGTATATAGAAGATCTAGAGTGCATTCTTAAAGTAAGGGTCATACGAAAATTGGACAAGGCTTTACACGAATCCTATATAAGGTATATGCTTAACTTTTTAAATTTAGCATTTATATTAAGATCGGCCTGTGGCGAATTGTTTTTTAATAAATTTTCCACTACTTTAGGGGTCTTTTGTCAAAATTCCTCTTCTGGACATTTTATTTCATATAGAAAATGGTGTCTGAGAGATTTTACTTTTATCCTTTGATAAAGTTTATTAATATTCAAAGAAGTGTTAATGAAACAGTTCTAATATAGGGTCCTAAAGATGGTTTTAACGCAAAACGCACACTATAGAATAAGGAAGAGGTAGTGATCTACACTCGTCCTTTGGTTTCCAGTCACCTCGAATAAGAAAATGCATAATAAAGTTACTCATACTCGTTGCTGCGTACACTGAATAAGCCGACTTCTAGTTCCCTCATCTCTGGTTAGTCATTATTGAGGGAGGGTATTCCTTCACACGTGGACGTCCCGTTTCAGTGAGACAACTTTAAAAGATACAGAGACCTCGGAGTAAAGTGACGTTTGAGGCTCCGAGTGGATTGTTTAAGTATGGGATTACCAAGGATTATTGCTCACTATTTCAAGATTACAGAATAGAGCCCGAGTCTTATTTAAGGTGTTAATCTACACCAGGTATAATGGACCATGTTTCCTGTTGTATTTTCAGTTTTCAGTGTGTGTGAGATTGAAAAATCCTCGGATGCTGATGTATTTTCACATCAGTAAGACTTAAAGCAAGGCTTTTCGTGAACTCTGCAGCATCAGAAAGGGAAGAAAATATCTCTCTAATGCAATGGACAAAGACACCTGTCTTCGCTTTTGTATCTCCGCACCTTTATCACAGCAACTCACTTCCTCTTGTTCTACTTAAATATCAATTTGATCGTTTATAGAAAGTTCAGAATGCCACAGCTGGGGTAATTTTCCAGATTACGAACTTTGAACACATTACACCGGCTCTCATGGACCTACACTTGCTTCCTGTATCATTCAGAGTTAAATTTAAAATTTGCTTCTTTCTGTTTCTAAGTCGTTAAACAATCTAAGATATCTAAAGCCTGCCTCCAACTATGCTCTTCATTAGTCTACACAATCTCTTCTGTCTGTTCCACGGTCACGTGCTCTAGACTTGGGGACCGCGCTTTTGCTCATGCTGCTCCTGCCTTATGGTACTCGTTGCCATGCGTTACCAATCAGATCCTTAGCCGCCTAGCTACTTTTAAGAAAAAAGTCAAAACGTTTATTTTTATGAAAGCGTTCAGCACTAATTTATGGTACACGATAAAACGCGTTTGGACATGCGCATAGTTTTTGCGTTATTAAAATGTTTTTTATTTCATTATTATTTTTATTAATTTATATGCAAGAACCCATTTTCGATAGGGGCAAAACAAAGCTCATCCGAACCCAAGTCTAAGTTTCATCCATTCCTTCTTCTTTTCCTTCTTCTTTTTCTTTCCTTTTAATGGTTTGTAGATGCGCCAGTTGACACGTGCAGGTTGTCTGCAACTTTATAATTTGGCGATTAGTTACGCCGCCGAGAAACTACTTTTGATACCGCATGAGTTCTCTTCCTGTTTGCTCAATAAAGTGTCGTTCCTAGTCTTTTACAACGCTGGTGACATGGCTAAAACTGCAAAGCTGACCTCAGGCAATTTTCTTTCCTCTGGATATTGTCTATCTGATACAAATGCGCGGGAAAGGATTGCCTAACTGTAACTCTTTTTTTGTGAAAACACCGTTTTACAGGAGAGGTTTGGGAAATTGCCCGCTCCGAGGATCGACGATGTCGATAGCGTCATGTCTTTATACCGTGTAAATAGAATAATTTTGTTATGCCGTTACCATTGCAATCAGCCGCAAAACATAGTCCTTCTGTGTAGCTGTATGTTACAATGTGCCAGGGTCCTCTATATGCTAAAGTTCACTTCAGATTCCAGACTGTTGAGTTTTTTAGGCCTTCAGGATGCTAATACAACCATCTTACACACTGAAACACACGCTCCTGTTCGCAGGTTAAATATTTCGTTTATAGCGAGATAGATTTCGTCGAAGTTAGAGGAAACAACCAAATTTGAAGAAAGGTGTATCATGTGTGTGATTGACACTTCCCAATTTGGTCATGCCATGTGCTTAGTGATCGCTTGTTGAATGTGAGTGAATCTGTAGAAAGGAAGCCCTTAAGGATGCTCGACAGGGTTTTTTTGACCGCGCGGAGAGTGAATTCCAAGATACACGCAAGCAAATTACTCGCAAGAGTAATAAGTGATGGCTCGCGCGATCAGATCCGCGGCCGAGTTGTAAACAAACATTGTCGCCATGAGTGTTTCAAAATTGCCGGTTACCTCTATTGTTTCCAGCACAAGTGGTTGTTTGAGAAACAAAAATGGAAAGTTTACTTCTTGAAAGTAGGTAGGAAAATGTTTTGATGGCAGGACTTTTGCCGAAAGTGGTCAAAAAAAGTTTATTTAACGAGCTAAAGGAGGATGGTGAGGTCAACACCCCATGAATAAAGTCGCGACGAGTGTATTCGGTACGTCTTACTTTGTTCCAAGAAAAATTTAAGTGAATACTTCTGAGTGCTACGATTTGTTTCGCATTGAATTTGATTCCTAATAAAATGAAATGACCGAGAACTTTCCTAAACAACTCACCGGAAGATGAAAAGCAAAATGAAATCATTGTTGGATCCAGGATGGTAAACATTGAAAGTATGTTTTATGAACGGAAATGGAGAAGTGTAAATGTTGCCATAAAGAAAAAAAAAACAATTTTCAGTAAACAAGAGATCGTAAAAATGTAGATGAGAGTTTAATTCTAATTCAACCAGAAACGGTAAAATTAAAATAAAATATTTATCTTAAACTTGTGAGAAAGATTGTTGATATTTCACTCGATAAACTGTAAATTACAACTACGAAAATGCAAACTCGCATTTGTTAAGAAAACATTGCAAAATTTTTTTTGTTTTCCATTTAAAACGGAATAATGAAAGTTCACGGCCATGACAGTGGCAAAGAGAAAAAAAGGAAAATGAAGCCAAGGCTTGTTCATACCTCTAGTGCCTTGAAAATATAGAAATTCGCGAAATCTGTGACGACCAACAAATTACTGTTGTATATGAAACCCTGATTTCCGCTTAGTTTGACGCTCATGACAATCTAGAAGACGTCAAAGCAAATTCTTTCAGTAACTCTAAATTGTTTTCACTCCTCCACTTCAAATTTCACACAAACAATTATACGGTCAATCATGGCAAATGTGCATCGCCGAATGAAGCCTTCGATCAAGCCATCTTCTCGGAACAACGTCAGGATACCATCCAGACGTCTAATGGAAAGCTTCATCTTTCGAAAAACATGGTCCAGAAGCTGGCAGAGCCTGGTTTGTCTCATGTTACACTACAATCTCTGTACGAGAAACTCAACATTAACGGTCTCAATGTTGTACTGGCATTGGCGCCACCTTCAAAATCAACTTCTCATCATATATCGAATTCCGCAAGAGAATTCTCTCCGGAATGTTCTTACATTTCCAACTGTCGTAACGGTAAGCAGTCTGAGTCTCAAATGATGACTTATTTTTCAGGAATGTGTAAAATCACGAAACAATGTGAATCTATCCTCAGGATGTACGATTTTTTCCGCGCTGAGGGCATCCACCGATTAATCGCGCGGACACGGACTCATCCTCGCGAAAATGAGCCCTGGATATAAAATGACCGGATATAAAAGTGTGAGCTAAAATTGTAAAAAGCGGAGATAAAGCCTGCTAAGTTGATGAACTAATATCTCGAAAATTAGTTCGCTGATCTTCCCTGATTTTTTGTGTACAAATTATTTTCATCATTACGCATTCCTGAAGAACGTTTTAAAAAAATTTATCTAGTGGAAAATTTTGTACATTTTAAAACAGCAGTTTCCTATATAATTCAAGTTCTACTAGTTAGTTTTTTTTTATATCACGTATACAGATAGAGAATGTGATGATGTTAAATAGATTAAAAAAAAAAACTAGGTCACCGACTTGGTTTCTGAGATATCTTTCAAAAACTGAGTTTTAGAAGGTCTTTCAGCACTACTGTACTGTTGCCATGGCAACAGATAATGCCTCACGCACTTGCTGTTAATTGTGGAAAACCCTGTCGAGCCTACTAAAAGATTGAAAACATGAAACATGAAAGTGATAGATCATTTCCTATAAGTCGCCGTGCATGCAGGTGAATTAGAATTTTCTCAAAGAATGGTGAATCAAATCAAATCGTGCCAATCAACACCTTATTGCTGACACTTAGCCCAGCGTAACCTTAGCGTTATATATAATAGTTATAAATCTCCTCAGTATCGCTTAGCCGTGCCTCGTCGATCTGTAATATTTTGGATTGTATACGTTCCCTCAGTTTCTTGAACATTTAGTCATTTTCGTAACACCAGTCATTTTCAATTACCATGTACATGATCGCTTTGGCGTGACACTGTATTTCTTCGTAAAGTTTTCATCGGTCGCGCTCCAAATAGACGAGAATAGGACATATTTCGATATTTCTTCACATTTCTGTGCAGAAATATTAACATTCTGTTAACGTTCCGTTAACATTCTTTCTTTTGTAAGGACCTCTTGAGGTAATTGTTTGTACTGCTCTCAAGAAGTGTTTCATAAATTAGGCTTTCCTCAAAGTTCAAGGGTGTGCAGTCAAAATCTACTAACAAAATTCTTAATGTAATTGACAAAAATCATTGATAAGAGCGCAGTGTTAACTCATTTGCTCTGAATGATCGACACGCGACTTCTTCATATAACTTCAAACCCTTCACAAAAGCTCACGAGTAATGAAATTGCAACATATGAAAATGGTTAAACTAGCTATGGAGGTTCAGTTGTGATTAGACATCGACATGAGGGAAGGTACCATATCAAAATCATTTGCCTTGAAAAGCACTTCTAAGTTGTGTGTGCTAATTCAAAATACAGATGTATCTACCCTGTCAAGAGTAGTTTTTTCGACTCTGTAAATCCGTGTGCTTCCACAATTTTTCCGTTTTTCCGGAAATAGTGATGAAGATGGGAAAGGAATTCACTAGACTGAAATAACGAGAGGTAATTCAAATACAACGGAATCAGTTCACTTTTTTTCGCTTTTGCAAATTGGACTGTCATCATCTATTAAAGTAACTTATGAAATCAACAAGATCGTTCATTTGAGGCTCCATTTACCTTTAAAAGCTATTATAAGTTCTTTATCGAGTTCAAGTGATGTTTCGCCATACCTCGCCGTAGCGTGCAGTGCGCTCTTTGTCATATATTGTCTGAGATCCCAAGATCACGGCCGACATATACCGAACAGGCGGTGTGGTTATCACTTCTAGTGATAGTCATATCCAGTGTATGGTTACAATCAGTGATCGCTTCCGACAGTTCTACGTTCATTAAGACGTGGCTCTCGAAACAACAAAACTCCGTCAAAATCACCTTTCTGAGATGCCTTTTACACACCAAACGAGAAATACGATACTTTTTTATCGATTGCTCTCGCCTTGATGAATCTTGAAATAAGTACCGACTTTCTTCACATAAGAAGGATTGTTTTCAGACAAATTCAAGCATCGGGATTCAATAATCCAGAACAACAAGACTCTAACCTGTTGCATATAATTCGTACTGTGAACGTTTATGGTGCAGACTTTCTCTGCAGAGGTAAGCTTGGAATACATAGGTAAGGATGGACTCTAACGTTAACAAATTTCAGTTCACTATGATTTCCTATCTCATTTGAGACAAGTGACATTGATGGATTAGGTTTAAGGGAAGATCTTTTCGATGAATATAAAGTGGGATCCTCCATACAACTAGCCAAGATAAAACTCTTTGGTAGAAGTATGCTATAGACAGATAATTGAGGATTTTTCAGGATTAGTGCAACAAAAAGGAAAAGTGAAAATTCAGACTTTTATGATTTTTGAAATATCCAAAAAAAACTATATGTCAGCGTAAAGAGTGGTATTTCGCTGGCAACAATCAGATTGCCGCATTTTTGTTCTGTCACAAACCAATCAGACTACCGCATTAGGGTATGAATCACGTACCAACTAGATCACAGCTTTGGGGTGTGCTTGCACAATTCAGAATGCTGTTCCTCATGCCTATCGTATCAGGAAATTAAGGTACCAGGGTAGGTTGCGATGAAATCAACCCAACATTGACACACACCAAGAGTGATATTAACAAGAATCGTGAGCTCATCTACCCAGTGTAATGGTTCATGTCCATCGTGAGGAATTTTTCGACGTGACCGGTCAAGATTAGAAAGGTCGTCAGGCCGGAATTTGTCCACCATTAGTACAAGTAAAAACGTGTTTTGTGCACTGGTCCTTGACTAATAATGCAGACAACGTTTTGGAAGGGCTAGTTTTGCTGACTCAGGTAAAAGTTGCGAAAAGCATTTGCATAAACCATATTTGATTGTTAATGTTATTTTTGCCTCGTGGTTGCTCTTGCTGCAAAGGGCAAAAAGACCACCAAGTTATTTCTAATTTCTGCGTTAACTGCCTTGCTAATATCCGTTTTTTTGCCTCTGAAAGTTCTCCTTGAACTAACTATTGTACTTTCTCGCTACAATTACGTGTTTATTTTTTACCCGCCACTATGCACAAGACCGTCTTAGATGAAGTGCCATTTTCCAGTAAACATCGTAGGTTTTATGACACATTTTTCTTTTGATTTGTGTCCATTTTTCTCTTGAGAAGGTCACTTTATTTATTCATATAATATGAATATACCCAACGTAAACAACTAATTCTGAGTGGTCCAAGCGAGTTGATTATTAAAGGAAAAGATAACCCCCGCAGGCTGTAAGAAGTCTTAATGTGGTTTACGCCGGCAATCAAGATTAATGAAAACCTTATTCGCTCTAACTTTTAAAATTATCTCAGCCTTTGCTAGTCTTCAAAGGTGAAACGGTCAAGACGGACTATTTCTGGGACTCAGCTAGATTTTTTCGCTGGATTGCTGATTTAGGGTTACTGTCAATATGAGACGGTGCCCACCCGGAAACATCGTCCCACGTGCTCTTCTATACAATAAACCATGATACCTACATATGTAAACTTTATCTATACTCGAATTTTAGAGTAGCTATATATAGGTAATATGTAAATATAAAGGTAATCTATAAATATATGTATACAAAATAGTGATAATAACGATAATGATGATAAAAAAACACATAAAAGTAAGGAAAAAATATTATTTACAAATTCTAAATCTTAGGTTTAAGGATGTCATGAAAAAAAAAAAAATCCACTTAAAGGTAACATCCTGTATTTTTTTGGTTTTAAACTCTGCAAAGAAACTATTACGAAAATAGTCTGGCAGTGCATTCCACTGCTTAGCTAAGAAGTAAGAAAAGGAATTAAGACCAAAGGTAGTTGTTTTAGGTTTACTAAGTGGAAGAATGTAGTTGCCACGAAGATTATAGGAAGAGGACTGGAGTGAAAACATATTCTTCATATAGGCAGGAAAATCAGCGAAAAAAAACTATTAAGTAACAGTATGCATGAGGAAATTCTGAACGCGCTTGCAAAACTAAGGCTTATAACGTATAGATTTTAAAAATAACAAGAGTTTTGATGTTTTGTTTTTTTTTTTGGTTCGGCACGTGAAAACCTAATAAAACTGACTGCGTTTGTTTAATTGAATTACCAGCCTTTAAGCTTTCACGGACATCCAAACAAACTAAACTGTATACCTTAGCAGATCAAAGGCTAAAAAAGATGTGAGGCTTTTTTGATATTCCTATTGGTTCCAAAGAGAATCCATCAATAGTGAAGTCGGACAAAAGAAAATGTTTCCACCAATATTCCAGCCAATACTCGTCAAAATCTGAGAAAACTACATACACTTTGAATTCGTTAACTGAAACAAACATCAAGTTTGCGGCCTCCAAAAAATTTGAGTTTAGGTTTTTGTCGAAAGTCAAGGATAAAGTGTGAAGGGTTCAAGAAGAGTAATCGCTATCTATTATCTATTCATTGACTTTATTTTTTCTTATTTTTACATGTCAGAAATTCGCGGAAGTTAACTCGCGCGTCTCTTCTTTTCTACTTGCACATGTTTCAGTGCGTTATAAAGTTCGTAGGGGAAGGATTTTTGACAGCGTGTTACTGTCTAAGTAATCTATGTTTCGATTTGTTGGATGTCTTTTGAAAGCTGGGTTGCTAGATATGGAAAATAAACTTGAGAGTTTAGGGTTTGAAGTGACATTCAATCCGCCTGATTACGGGGATTGCTTCTATACCTTGGCTGCACAGGCTCTGGGCATTGAAA
This sequence comes from Stylophora pistillata, assembly GCF_964205215.1. Classification (NCBI taxonomy): domain Eukaryota; kingdom Metazoa; phylum Cnidaria; class Anthozoa; order Scleractinia; family Pocilloporidae; genus Stylophora; species Stylophora pistillata. The sequence continues at coordinate 27,013,846 of NC_142523.1, forward strand.
CCCAGAGATTGAAGAACATGACTCATATCTCAATGCTTTGGGAAACGTGACAAATCATGGTTCCCTTCTTTTGTGCGGTGCAATACAACTGTTAACGAAATATGCAAATCGAGATCTTAGACGAAAGTCCGGGAAAACCCTCAGAAATTGCCAGACTCAGTCCTAAAAAAGCAAACAACGTTTCTCTGCAAACGCATCTCCGAGTTTGGAATTACGTTTGTTCAAAAAAAAAAAAAAGAAAAAAAGAATGAGGAAGGGAAATCAGTGAAACATTGTATATTTTTAGGATTGACCCTGACAATTTCCAAAAAAGTAAAGCCGAAACTAGAGGAGAGCGATGCAAGTTATCCACGCCAGAAATAGTTTTATCTCACCCATTACCGCCGCCCGTTTCATCTGTCGCTTGCTCATAAGCATACGTTTCAGTTTCGCAAAAGGCTGTTATTGGGAAGCATTTGACCTATTTGGCGGTCTACATTACAGTAGAGTCCACATTAAGCTGATGCGCAAGATTGATTGATATCAATAAACGATTATCTTTAGCGAAACAGAAACTATTGTTACCAAGACGAATGAAGCCAATTCACGTAATGATTAATGCGCCCGAAACCTATTTCACTCTCACTTTTATTTACCTAGTTAAAGAGGAATCATCAAGTGAGAAAGTTTGAAATGCGCTCTTACATAAAGCTTTTAACTTTCCCCCATCCCCTTCCTCCCTCGCTTTCTTTAACGCAAATAAAACTTGTTTCTATCACCACTTTATCCACAACGTTTTACAGCTCAATCTGCACAAGCTAATAATAATTTCTTTATAAGTTGCCACTCCTATAAAGCACCCTCATTCCGATAAGCTCTCCATTCAGTCAGCCAAGAATTTGAAGAAGTGCTCAAGCGTTTATTTGAGGAAGTGCCTTAAACAGAATTGATTGACCAGTTCAGGACAGTGGCCATACAACTTCTCAAGATAAGATTCCCTGATAAGATTAATATATTTACAAATAATTCAAGATTTCATTGACTTTTTGTAACGCAGTTTGACACATTTATGCCCAATAATTTCTTAGTAATTATGCCAGAATCATAATCGATCCTCTGACTACGGTATTATACACAAATTTATGCCAGTATAATTCATCTGAGCCTATCCGTGACCGTCAAATTGCTTCAATTAAGGTCTTTCAGATCTCACTAATTTTACTGGTCGCTCAGACTGGGTGTATATCATCTCCTCAGCGAATAAAGTGACACGTGTCTCAGGGATATTAAAAGAAACGTCTTGCTATCTAATTTTCAAATTGAGTCAGCTCTATGCTAGATTTAAAATCTGAAACAGTCACGACGGAGAAACTCCAAGAATCAGCAAGAATTTTTTTTGTAGGATTTCTGGTTTTAGCAAACAAAAGGCTCTAACTAATATTTCGTCAGGGATGGGTGTCAATCAGCCACAGTTTAAAAACCAGGCGGCGACAGTGTATTATAAAGTACAATGGAGTTACCGGCAGTTTGAATTCTCTGTTCTATTACCTCAAATCGCTTCTATACGAATTTGTTGCTGGATAAAAGGCGATCGCTAAAATTGCGAGAAACACTCGTACAGATGTAATTAAATGAAAAACTCTGATCTTTGAAGCCCAGTCTAAGACTTCAAGGGATGTCACTGTCAGGTTATATTCGTGCGGCACCCGAACTAAATTATTTCTGAGATAGCGATCGAGAACTAGCGATTATTCAAATACAAGTGAATCAATTCACCCTTTTTTCGGCCTTTACATATCGGACTGTCATCGGAATTTCACTGTCAGGTTATGGTTTTAGCCAGCCATATGATTCAATTTGGTTTAAACCAGTCCTTCTGAGAAGGCCAAGAAACAAACAGTTATTTTTATAAAAATCATACGAATAGAGTTAGGCAAGGTGAGAAAATGATCCACAGCCCTATCAAACCTTCAAGGCGTTGTTTTTCAAAATCGGTACGTCTACTTAAACGGTATTTGTCGAAATTCCTACTCTGGACATTTAGTTTCACATAGAAAATAGTGTCTAACAGATTTCACTTTCATCTTATTTTAGAGTTTATTGATATTTCAAGGTGTTAATGATAACGATCTGGAATAGGGTCGTAAAGGTAGTTTTAACGTAAAACGTATCTCATAGAATAGGAAACTGGTCAAGATAGGCACTCGTCCTCTAGTTTCCCGCCACTTCGAATACGAACATGCTCCTTGTTGCGTACAATAACTTGACTTTTATCTCTCTTTGGTCAATATTGAAAGCGGAAATTCTTTACATGTGGACGTGCTATTTCAGTGAAACAACTGTGAAACACACAAGAATCTCTGAGTAGAGTGGCGCTTGAGGCTCCGATTGGGTGGTTTGAATACGGAATAACCGAGGAATATCGCTCACAAGTTCAAGACTACAGAATAAAGCTCGAGTCTTATACTTAACAATTATTCACCGAAGGCGAGGTGAATATCGTCGAATAATCCCCGAGACGGAGTCGAGGGGGTTTTTCGACATTACTATCCAACTACACCTAGACGAGTACAAATAACGCCATAGACGAGAACAAATATCACGCGGTATTTGTACTCGTCTATTGTAGTACCGGTTAAACATGTTTTCTCGCATCGCGCGAGCGAAGAATTGGATTGTAGTGACGAAAAAAAAAAAAAAAAAAAAAACTGGCGGACAATTTGAATCATATTTCCGACTACGAAGAGTCAGAATGGCTGGAAAATATAGGTCCCAGTTCATTAGATGAATCGAACGAAGAAAAACAGCTTGACGACCAGAAAATCTCTTCATTTAATGAAGAAAATAGAAACAGCGACACAACAACGCGCCAATTCCGTTCCGCTTCGTATAATTCTGTCACGCACTCCTCGTAAATAAATATCCGCGAAATACGCGCACACTGAAATAACAGTCTGGCGTGTTGGATAATAAACAACTTATTAGACGTTTTGTTGTGGAGTATCGCTGAGTATTTTTGCTCGTTATTTGCATTTTGACCCGCCTTACGGGTCGTCAAATTACGGCACAGCTCGTAAAAATACTCAGCGATGCTACATAACAAAACGACTAATAAGATATATATATATTCACCGAACCTGAGGCGAATAATTGTTTTAGTATAATTTCAGAGCTGAACAACAGAGAAATTTCTAAAATCATAACGTTTTAGTAACATTTATTAACATTTTATTTTAACATTTTATATAAACCGGGTGGAGCGTTTATATAGCGTCATCTGAGGAACCGCTCGAGCAATCAGGTTGCTGGAAACTCTTTGCTCAGCTCTGAAATTATACTAAAAGGTGTTAATCTACACCAGGCATTATGGAATATGATTCCTGTTGTATTTTCAGTTTTCAGTGTTTGGGAGACCAAAATGCTTCAGAAGCTGATGGATTTTCATATCAGTAAGATCTCAAGCAAGGCTTTTCGTGGACTCTGCAAGCATCAGACAAAATAAAAAATTCTTCTCTCAGTGTGCAATCGACAAAGACACTGATCCACGCTTTTGTATCTTCGCAACTTAATTACTGTAACTCACTTCTTTTTGTTCTAGCTAAATATCAGTTTGATCGTTTACAGAAAGTTCAGAACGCCACAGCTGAGATCATTTTCTAGATTACGAAATTTGAACACATTACACCGGCTCTCACAGACCTACACTTGCTACCTGTATCGTTCAGAGTTCAATTGAAAGTCTGCTTCTGTCTGTCTTTAAGTCACTAGACAATCTGAGATCTGTTATCTCTAAAACCTGCCTCCAACTATGCTCTTCGCTTGTCTACACAATATCTTCTGTTCATTCCACGGTCATCTGCTCTAGACTTGGGAACCGCGTTTTTGCTCATGCTGCTCCTGCCTTATGGCACTCGTTGGCATGCGTTACCAATCAGATCCTTTAGGCACCTAGCTACTTTTCAGAAAGAACTCAAAACCGTTCAGTTTTTAGGAAAGCGTTCAGTACCAGTTTATAATGCACGATAAAGCGCTTTAAATGTATGCATAGTTTTTAGCGTTATTTAAATGGTTTTTTTTGGTTTATTTTATTAATTATAAGAAAGAACCCATATACGATACGTGCAGAACAAAGCTCATCAGAACCAAAGTTTGTTTCACCCCTTCCTGCTTCTTTTCCTTCTTCTTTTTCGCTCCTTTTAATGGATTTGTCGATGCGCCAGTTGACATGTGGTTGTCTACAACTTTATAATTTGGCGATTAGTTACGCCGCCCATAAATTACTTTTGATACCGCATGAGTTCACTTCCAGTTTACGCAATAAAAGTGCCGTTCCTAATCTGTTACAACGCTGGTGACACGGTTAAAACTGCAAGGCTGACCTCTGACAGTTTTCGTTCTTGTGGATATTGTCTATCCGATACCAATCCGCGAGAAAGGATTACCTAAATGTAACTCTTTTTTTTTGTAAAAACACTGTTTCACAGGAGCGGGTGGGAAATTGCTCGCTCCGAGGATCGACAATGTCGATAGCGTTATATTTCGTACAGTGTGAATAGAATAATACTGTTGTGCCGTTACCGTGGCAATCAGCCGCAAAAAATATTCCTTTCATCTGTGTAGCTCTGTGTTACAATGCGCTGAGGTCCCTTAAATGCTAAGGTTCATTCCAGATTCTAGACGGTTGCGCTTTTGAGGCCTTCAGGATGCTGATACAACCATTTTACAAGCTGACCCATACGCTCCTGTTCGAAGGTTGATAGATAGATAGCTTAGATAGCTTAGATAGCTTTATTAGGAGGTAAAATCATTGCAGCCCCCGGGCCGGCTGAAATACGACTTACTTTACAATGGGAATAAATTGTCTCTTACTCTAAGATAACTACAATAAAAGCCGCAAAGTGTAATCTACAATAAAATACAATAACAGAAGTATCAAAAACCTGTGGCATTGTATTTTATTGTACAATAAAATACAATAAGAGAAGTATAAAATACAGTTTGAGAAGTATCAAGAAGGTTAAATGCTTCGCTCATATCAAGACAGATTTCGTCGAAGTTAGGACGAAATAATCAAATTTGAAGAAAGTTTTGACATTTCCCAATTTGGTCATGCCACGCGGCTTACTGATCGCTTATTGAATGTGAGTGAATCTGTAGAAAGGAAGCTCTTAAAGATTGAAACATAAAAGTGATGAGTCATTTCTTATAAGTCGCCATGAAGGTGAATTGGAACTTTCTCAAAGAACAGTGATTACAATCAAATCGTACCAACCAACGCCTTATTGCTGACACTTAGTCCAGCGTAACCTGAGCGTTATATATAAAAGCTATAAATTTCCTCAGTATCGCTTAACCGTTCCTCGTCGAAATGTAATAGTTTGGATTGTATGGGCTGCCTCAGTTTCTTAAACTTTTAGTCATTTTCGTAAAACCAATCACTTTCAATCACCATGTACATTATCGCTTTGGCGTTACGCTGTATTTAATTTCTCCGTAAAGTTTTCATCGGTCGCGCTCCACAAATGACGAGAATAGGAAATATTTCGATATTTCTTCACAATTCTGTACAGAAATTTTAACATTTTGTTAACCTTCTGTTAACATTCTTTACCTCTTGAGGTGAATGTTTATACTGTTGTCTAGAGGTGTTTCATAAATGACGCTTTCCTCAAAGTGCCAGGGTGTGCAGTCAAAATCAATTAACAAAATTCTTTACCTAACTAACAAAAATCATTGATAAGGGTGCAGTGTTAACTCACTTAGTCTCTGAATGATTGACACGCGACTTCTTCATATAATTTCAAACCCTTCATAAAAGCTCACGAGTAATGAAATTGCAGCATATGAAAATGGGTAAACCAGCTATGGGGGTTCAGTTGTGATTAGACATCGACATGAGAGAAGGTACCATATCACAATCATTTGCCTTAAAAAGCACTTCTAAGGTGTTTGTGCTATCTTATTCAAAATGCAGATGTATTTACCCCATCGAGAGATCTTTTTTCGACTTTGTAAATCCTTGTGGCTCCGAATAGCTTCCACAATTTTCCTGGGTTATGTTTATGGAATCAGTAAGCAGCTTGAAAAGAATGTTGTTGAGATTATAGACAGGATTTAAAAAGTTAAAGGAAAACTTTTGACCCCTCTCTTTAATGCCTGCTAGAGGATTTCGACATTATGAGAGGTGAATTCTCTTATACCTCTCGGAAAGTTGAAAGTGAGGTTCGGAACAATATTTTGGTTTTAGACATGTATTTAACAATTATTCCACGAGCGTGCGTTGGATATGAGATGATAAATAGCCAACGACACGCGTAGCACCAAGTTGGCTAGAATAATGTCATATCCAACAAGCGCGAGTAGAATAATTTTTTTATTTAAAAAAACGCCCCCAAGATATTAGAGAAGTCTTCTCGACTTTATTTTGTAAGAAAAAACCGGATTTGACGATGTACAGACATTAGATTGTGGTATATTGGCTCGAATACCATAGTGGCTAAGCCAATAAAAAGTCTTGAATTACATTATCCAATGATCCAGTTTTTAATGAAAATGAATAGCCAACAAGTGGAAGAATTTAGTGGAATTCAATTAGTATTCATACGTAACAGACCTCGCGTTGTAAGATATGAATTAATTAGATAAGCATTATTTTTACTGCTCGTCAGTTCGGTATCTCAAGGGCTCTTTGGATTTGAAGACTGGGTGGCCAGTCTCCAAATGTCTTAAAATATGCTAACTAAAAATCATTCTCCGTATTACAAATTTCGCCCAAACACATATTTCATTGAGAAACACACCGTCTCTTCGCTCCTTGCAATTGGAATGTTCTCTGCTTAGCATATGAGAGAATCGCTCAGACTGGGAGTATATCATTCTCTCAGCGAATAAAGTAGCACGTGTCTCTAGGATATTAAAAAAAAACATCTTGCTATCCAGTCGATAGCAAGATAGCCAATCAGCTTTTTGCTAGTCTTAAAAACCGAAACAGTCACGACGTACAGATTCCAAGAATCAGCAAGATTCCTTTTGTAGGATTGCTGATTTTAGCCAACAAGAGGCTCCAACTAATATTTCGGTAAGGACGAGTGTCAGTCCGCCGCAGTTTAAAAACCAGGCGTCAGTGTATTATGAAGGACAGTGGAGTTGCCGGCGGCTTGGATTCTCCATTCTATTACCTCAAATCGCTTCTAAACGAATTTGTTGCTGGATAAGTGGCGATCGCTAAAAGTGCGAGAAACACTCGTACAAATGTAATTCAATGAAAAACTCTGATCTTCGAAGCCCGGTCTAAGACTTCTATAGATGTCATTGTCAGGTTATATTCGTGCGGCACCCGAACAAAATTATTTCTGATATAGCAATCGAGATTATTCAAATACAACTGAATCAGTTCACCTTTCTTTTTCGCCTTCACATATCGGACTGTCATCGGAATGTCACTGTCAGGTTATATTTGTACAATTCTGCGTGAGACTTTTTCAGTCCCTCCAACGTTACAGCGATAAATAAAGATTTTATGTCGTTTGGTACTTACAGTATTGCGAGCTCTGTAGTCCTGTCGAAAACTCCCAGAGGTAAGTTCTTTAACTGATGATTGGACAAGTCCCTGTCAACAAGATGTCATTCATCACGTCAGATGGTTAGATTTGCAATGTCAGAAAACGCATAGAACTCTATATGTCTCTTACCGGGTGGAGAGGACTCAAAAAAGCTGCTGATTTAATTTTCACCTTGAAATACATAAGTAAGGATGGGCCTTAACCTTAACAAATTCCAGTTAACTATGATTTCCTATCTCATCTGAGACAAATAACATTGATCGATTAGGTTTGAAGGAAGGCTTTTTCGATGAATATGAAGTGGGAAGCTAGAATGGTTAAAATCCCATCGATAAAATCTACGTCGCGGACAACGAAAATAGAGCACCATTTTCTAAAGCTCACCAAAGACTTGATAACGGATTATTAGGTAAACTGAAGCTTTTCACACATCGTTTTTCACACATTTACTTTTTTGATATTATATGATTATACCCAACGTGAACAACTGATTCTAAATGGTCCAAGCGAGTTAATTATTAAAGCAAAAGACCACACTTTCTATCGCTTTACTGGCTTAATAGCCCACGCCGGGTGTAAGAAGTCGTAAAGGGGTTTACGTCAGCGGTCAAAATTAAAGAAACCTTATGCTATCTGACTTTCTCAGCCTTTGGTAGTCTTCAAAAGTGAAACAGTCAAGACGGAAAAATCACTAGAATAAGCGAGTCTCTCTTTTTTTTTCTTTTCTTTTTCCTTTTCCAAGGAATTGCTAGTTTCAGCAGATAAGAGACTCCAACTAATATTTCGGTGAGGAAGGTTGTCAATCAGCCACAATTAAAAAAAAAAAAAAGATAAACAAACAAAATCAAAAACAGACAATGAAGTTGAGGCGGTTTGGATTTTCCATTCTATAACCTAAAATCGAATGTGTTCCTTCATAAATGGCAATCGCTAAAAATTGTGAGAAACACTTGCACAAATGTAATTAAATGGCATACTTTGATCTTTCAAACCTGGTGTAACATTTTAAAAAGTGTCATAGCAAGGTTATATTCGTACGGCACCCGAACTTCATTCGTCCTGAGATTTCGATCAAGATGGGAAAAGAATTAACTGGACTTACTGCAATAACTAGAGACTATTCCAATACAACTGAATTCACCTTTTTCTCCTTTTAACCATCGGACTGCCATCATGCATTAAAGTAACTTACGAGATTCATATTCGTCGATTTTTAACCCTAACCCAACTGTAACCCTAACCCGACTGTAACCCTAACATCAAAATACTGGAAAAAGGTCAATGGAACTCAAGTGATTTCTGCAACTCCAACCCTAACCATAGGTTTAAGTCGAGACTCGCCATAGCTGTCTGCCGGGGGTGTCAAATACCTTACTCACGTGATGTTAATTTTTTCAATTTAAAGGATTATAACAATTCTAGTAAAGAGAAGGGCCGGATCGGGATGACGAAAACCGATAGACATTACAATAGAGTGCACATTGAGCTGACGCACAACTGAGGTTGAATGATATCAATTAACGATTACCTTTCGCAAAACAGAAACTTTTGGGACCAAGACGAACTAGACCGATTCACATAATGATTAACGCGCGAAACTTTATCTACAACTTTTTGCAGCTGAAACAGTACAAGTCAATAATTTCTTAATAAGTTGCCACTCCTATAAAGCACCCTCATTCCAATTAGCTCCCCTTTTCTTCAGCCGAGACTTTGAAGAAGTGCCCAAGCGCTTACTCGAGGAGGTACGTTCGACAGACTTGGTTAACAGAAGCCATTGAACTTGTCAAGATCAGATTCCCTGATAGGATTATTGCATTTACAAATAATTCAAGATTGCTCTGAGCTTTTGCAACACAGTTTCATACATCTACGCTCAAGAATTTTGGTAATTATGCTGGACCCATGCTCGATCCTCTGACTACAGTATTACATACAAACTTTTATTCATTTGAGCCTATCACGGGTGTCAATCAGCTACTATTTAAAAATCAGGTGTCAGTATATTATGAAGGACAAATTAAAAGAGTTGCCGGTGATTTGCATTCTTTATTCTATAACCTCAAATTGCATCCATACGAATTTTCTGTTAGATAAATAGCGATCGTTAAAAGTGCGAGAAACACTCGCAAAAGTGTCATGAAATGTAAAACTGTGATCTTTGAAGCCTGGTCCAACATTTCAATGGATATTACTGTCAGGTTATATTCGTATGACACCCGAACTGAATAATTGTTTTATTAAAAACGCCCCCAAGTAATTATTATTTTGTAAGAAGAAACCGGATTTTTTAGCTCCCGTTTGATTTTAAGCTGACCTGTACGCTTAACATATTTGTAGATTATGGTATATTGGCTCGTATACTATAATGGCTAAGCCAATAAAAAGTTTTGAATTGCATTATCCAATGATCCAGTTTTTAATCATTTCTGAGATAGTGATCAAGAACTAGAGATTATTCAAATACAACTGCATCAGTTCACCTTTTTTTTATTTGCCTTTGCATATCGGACTGTCAACGGAATGTCACCGTCAGGTTATATTTTTAATGCACCCGTGCTTAATTATTCCTGAGATGGCGATCAAGATGAGAAAGGAATTCATCAGACTCAAATAACTAGAGATTACTCAAATACAACTAGAACAGTTCCCTTTATCTCTTCACTTTTGCATGTCGGACTGTCATCGTGTATTAAAGTTTCTTATGAAATTCCTAAGGTCGTCAATTGGAGGTTCCACTTACCTTCAAAGCAATTATTTGGGATGCGTTCCCATCTGTAACTATCTAAATATTTGATAATAAAAATTAACGGTAAAAAACTACGACGTTTCGAAGTCTGCATGACCTCATTATCAAGTAAAATGTTAAAACTGATGTAAAATTGTAGCTCAGAGATTATATACAAATAAAATGTGATAACTTCATTAGAATAATGAGCGTTCATTGTTATTGGTGTTTAGCATGTCAGATCGTGCAGTATATGTTTAAATAAATACTTTTGCACGTATTGAGTCAGACTGCGTGTTTAGCTTTGGTTTTTGTTCGCGAATGAATAACATTTCGTGAATTAGGCAGTCCATTTTCCCGCGGCATTTCTTGAGAACGGAAAACATTTCCCCCAGGCCAGCGGACTCTACACCGTGGGCTTCTTTCAGATGCCTGCCAATGACAGAGGCTTTATGTTCTTCTATGCGTTGATGAAGATGGCGTGTGGTATAACCGATATAATCCGCATCGCACGAATCACATTTAAAAGTGTAAACAACGCATTGGTGGTTAATTAAAGCGGGCTTCTCTTCTTGTATCTTGAGCTTTCCCTCGATCTTACGACTCGTGAAAACTGGTTGTAGGTCAGTTCCGATTTTCCGGCCAAGATCTTTCAGCTGATGTCTTACTGTGTCGGCCGATTTTTGGTCTTTAAATGGTAAAGTTATTCTGACAGGTTTTTGTGTAGCCGCGTCAAGTTCAGTTGGGGTTTCGTGACGGCTTTGGATCGTAGAACTCGTGTACCAGGTGATAGCTGAGTTGATGAGTTTCACTGGGTACTTAAGCTTAGTAAACATCCGCTTGAGATGCTGGCATTCCTTCGTAAAAGATTATTTCGTTGATGACAGGCGGTAAGCTCGGTTCAGCATTGTATTCAGCAGAGATCTTTTGTAACGCTGATCGACATGGCTCTGGTAATGTAAGAGCAGTCCTGTATCAGTTGGTTTATGATATACGCTTGTTGTCAGGTGGCAACCGTTTTTCTCAATCATCATACCGAGGAATGGAAGCTTGTTGTTTTCAGCAATTTCCATTGTGAACTGTATGGCAGGATGGCATTCGTTCAATGTTGAAAGGAAAGCTGTTGCGGCTTGAATATTTGGCATCGTGGCCAATGTGTCATCGACGTACCTTTTGTAGAAACTTGGTAACTTGTTGTTGCGATCCAGTTGTTCTTCAATGGAGCACAGGAAAGCGTTTGCCATAAGGGGTCCCAGGGGCGAGCCCATGGCCACACCGTCCACCTGCTCATTAAATATTGTCCATAAAATCAAGAGAGCTGTCGAAGCGCCATGTCTCAGTGCAATTGTTTCCATCAGATTCTTTATCGAGTTCAAGTGATGTTTCGCTTTAGCTATAAATCGTAATAACGTGTTCTGCACTCTGTTATATATTGCCCGAGATCCCAAGATCGCGATCGACATGTACCGAACAAACGCTGTAGTTATCATTTCTAGTGAAGGTCATATCCAGTGTATGATTACAATCAGTAATCGCTTCCGGCAATTCTACGTTCAATAAAACTTAGTTTTAGAAACTGCAAAACTCCATGAAAATCACCGTTATGATATTCTTTTTACAAATCAAGCGATAAATACGATACTTTTTTATCGATTGCTCTCGTCTTGATAAAACCTGAAAAAGTGCTAACTTTCTCCACATAAAAACGATTGTTTTCAGGCAAATTTAAACATCGGGATTCAACAATCCAGAACTACCAGACTCTAAGCTGTTGCATGCAGTCCGTACTGCGAGCGTTTATAGTGCAGAGTTTCTTTCCAGAGGCATGGGGGTGAGGATGTAGAATTAGACCGGCGGTGTTTTATTTCTCGCCATAGATTGTTTTGTCCACCGAATTTACATTTTTCCTTTACAAAGAGTGGAATTCTGCGTGAAACTGCTTCAGTCCTTCCCATTGCTTGCATGGATGTTACAGTAGTAAATAATGAATAACGTTGGCACTTACAGTCTTTCGAGGCGCGAATTACTCCAGAAAACTCCATGGGATAGGTTGTTTAACTGATTATTGGACAAGACCCTGTAAACAAGAAATCATTACATCGGATAGTTGGATTTGCATTGTTAGATAAAGCTTAGAACTTTGTAGGATTCCTACCGGGTGGAGGGGGCTCAAAAAGTTCCTGATTTGATTTTCGCCTCAGAATACATAGGTAAGAATTGCCTTAAAGTGAACAAATATCAGTTAACTTTGGTTACCTTTCTCATCGGAGACAAATAACATCGGTCGATGAGGTTTGAAGGAAGGTTTCTTCGATGAATTTTGAAGTGAGACTCTCCAAATAACTAGCCAAGATAAAACTCTTTGGTAGAAGTATATAGATAGATTATTCAAGATTTTTCTAGACTGGTGCAACAAAAGGTAATAGTTTAACCGGCTCTCCATTACCCTCCTCCCCTCCCCCCTCACTCGTGATCGACGACTTTTTGAATAAGCTACAATAATAAGTAAGTCGACAATGTGTTAGAGATCATAGTCCACTTTAAAAGCCTATCCCTCCTCTGTGAAATATTTTATTGCCACCACTTTCGCCAGAATGGTTACAATCCCATCAATAAAATTTACGTCGCTGACAATGAAATTAAACCAACACTATCTAAGGCTTATCAAAAAGTTAATAACGGATTATTAACTGATTCTGAATGGTCCAAGCGAGTCCGTTATTAAAGCAAAAGACCACACCTACTATCGGTTTACTGGTCTAATAACCCGCGCGGGGTATAAGAACTCGTAAAGAGGTTTACGTCAGCGGTCAAAATTAAAAAAACCTTATGCTCTCTGATTTTCTCAGCCTTTGCTAGTCTTCTAAAGTTAAACAGTCAAGACAGACAAATACCTAGAATAAGCGAGTCTTTTTTTATCATAGGATTGCTGGTTTGAGCAAACAAGAGACTCCAACGTACTAATATTTGGGTTAGGACGGGGGTCAATCAGCCACAATTAAAAAAAAAGAGACAATGAAATTGCGGTGGTTTGGATTTTCCATTCTATAACCTTAAATAGAATGTGTTGCTCAATAAATGGCAATTGATAAAATTGTGAGAAGCACTTGAACAAACCCGGTCTAACATTTCAATAGATGTCACAGTCGGGTTATATTCGCACGGTACCCGAACTTAATTCTTACTGAGATATTGATCAAGATGGAGAAGGAATTAACTGGACTAACTACAATACCTATTCCAATATTAATAATAATATTATTAATATTAGGAAAAAAAGATGAATAATAATATTATTCTAATACAACTGAATTCAACTTTTTTTCCTTTTAATTATCGGACTGCCATCATGTATTAAAGTAACTTATGATATTCATAAGATCGTCGATTTGATTTTCAATCCACTCTAAAAAGCATTTATCTCGCATTGGGTCCAATTTATACGTCATAAGTGAAATCAAGAAGGCCGTTGAAGCTCCTTGTCGCATTGCAAGTGTTCCCATCAGGTAGCTTATCGAGTCCAAGTGATATATTTCGCTTAAGCTATAGATCGCGATAACGTGCCTTGCGCTCTTAGTTATATTGCTGCAGAGACATGCCAGTGACATATATCGCAAGAAAATTACCTTTACGCTGTACTTTAAATCGTCTTAGTTGATCGTCTCTTACCGTTACATGAGCCGAGGTAATTTTTTGCCCTTTGCACTATAATCCTCATAAAGGAGTTATGATCGATTTTAATTTGACTCATCGCACAAGCGATGTTAACATTCCCCATGTAATGCACCTTTTCGTGTAACCAATTGTATTTACTTAAGCTGGGAGGCCTTTTCCACAACTATATATAAAATTCGAGTCGCGGAGTTGCCGAACAGAACATTCTGATGAGCTTGAATGTTAATACCGTTCTAGACAGATTTTAAGGAAAATTTTCAACAGTATTGCGTAACGGTCAAAGATCCCAAGATCGCGGTCTACCTAAATATCAGTTTGAGCGTTTACAGAACGTTCCGAACGTCACAGCTAGGATGATTGTCCAGATTACGAAATTTGAACACATTACACCAGCTCTCATAGACCTGCACTTGCTTCCTGTAACATTCAGGGTTGAATTTAAAATCTGCTTCTCTCTGTTCTTAAGTCTTTAAACAATCTGAGATGTGTTATCTCTAAAACCTGCCTCCAACTATGTTCTTCGCTGGTCACCTGCTCTAGACTTGGGGACCGCGCTTTTTCTCATGCCGCTCCTGCCTTAAGGCACTTGTTGCCGTGTGTTACCAATCAGATCCTTTAGCTGCGTAGCTACTTTTAAGAAACAACTCAAAACGTTTCTTTGTAGGAAACCGTTCGTTTCTACTTTGTGATAAATGATAAACCGCTTTTAAACGTGCGCATAGTTTTTAGCGTTATTTAAATGTTTTTTTTTTATGATATGAGCAGAACAAAGCTTATCAGGACCAAAGTCTGAGTTTCACCCCTTTCTGCCTTTTTTCCTTCTTCTTTTTCGTTCCTTTTCATGGATTCGTCGACGCGCCAGTTGACATGTGCCTTGCGTGAGGGTGCTTGTTTGCAACTTTATGATTTGGCGATTAGTTACTGGCGATGCAATGAAGATGCAATAAATATATGAACTTCATATATTCATTGCATCTCATTTATCACTTTCACGGGTTTATTAAGAATCAACTTAACGGCCTGCACCCAGTTGGCTTGTTAGCTCAATTGGTAAAGCGCTGCACTAGTATCGCAGAGGTCAGTGGTTCGAGTCCCGTACAGGCCTGATTTTTTTTTCAGGTCTGATTTTCGCTATTGCATAAATAGCGCTATCTACTGCGAGGATCGCACATCATACGTATCTAATACCGCAGTTCAAAATATATGAACTTCATATATTCATTGCATCTCATTAACCACTTTCACGGGTTTATTACGAATCCACTTAACGGCCTGCTCCCAGTTGGCTTGTTAGCTCAATTGGTAGAGCGCTGCACTATTATCGCAGAGGTCAGTGGTTCGAGTCCCGTACAGGCCTGATTTTTTTCAGGTCTGATTTTCGCTATTGCATAAATAGCGCTATCTACTGCGAGGATCGCACATCATACGTATCTAATACCGCAGTTCAAAAAAAAAAAAAATATATGAACTTCATATATTCATTGCACCTCATTTGGCGATTAGTTACGCCGCTCATAAATTACTTTCGATAGTGCATGAGTTCGCTTCCCGTTTATTTAATAGAAGTGCCGTTCCAAGTCTATTAGAACGCTGATGACATGGCTAAGGCTGCAAAGCTGACCTCAGACAATTTTTGTTCTTCTGGATATTGTCTATCCGATACCTAAATGTACATCTATTTATGAAAACATCGTTTCACAGGAGCGGGTTTGGAATTTGCTCGCTCCGTGGATGGGCAATGTCGATAGCTTCATGTCTTGTACAATGTACGAACAATTTTGTTATGCTGTTAACATGGTAATCAGCCCCAAACAATAGTCCTTTGTGATGCAATGAATATATGAAGTTCATATATTTTGAACTGTGGTTGTAGATACGTATGATGCACGATCCTCGCAGTAGAGAGCGCTATTTATGCAATAGCGAAAATCAGACCTGAAAAAAAAAAAAAAAAAAAAAAAAGTCAGTGGTTCGAATCTCGTGCAGGCCTGATTTTTTTCAGGTCCGATTTTCGCTATTGCATAAATAGCGCTCTCTACTGCGAGGATCGTGCATCATACGTAATAGTCCTTTCTCTCCGTGTAGCTCTGTGTTTCAGTGAGCCGAGGTCCCTATACGCCAAATGTCATTCCAGATCCCAGACTGTTGGATTTGAAGGCCTTAAGGATGCTGTTACAACCCTTTTACACAATGACCCAGACACTTCTGTTTGTAGGTTGAACATTTTGTTCACAGCGAGATTTCGCCTAAGTTAGGAGGAAACAACCAAATTTAAATAAAAGGTATATCATGCGTGTGATTGACACTTCCCAATGTGGACATCCCATGTGCTTATTGATCACCCTTTGAATGTGAGGGAATCTGTAAGACTGAAATAACTCAGTTTATAATATACGATAAAGCGCTTTTAAATGTATGCATAGTTTTAAGCATTACTTAAATGTTTTTTGGTTTATTTTATTAATTATAAGAAAGAACCCATTTACGATACGGGCAGAACAAGGCTCATCAGAACCAAAGTTTGTTTCACCCTTTCCTGCTTCTTTTCCTTCTTCTTT
Organism: Stylophora pistillata; assembly: GCF_964205215.1. Classification (NCBI taxonomy): domain Eukaryota; kingdom Metazoa; phylum Cnidaria; class Anthozoa; order Scleractinia; family Pocilloporidae; genus Stylophora; species Stylophora pistillata. The sequence continues at coordinate 27,030,348 of NC_142523.1, forward strand.
TTCTCTCCTTTTAATGGATTTGTCGATGCGCCAGTTGATATGTGGTTGTCTGCAACTTTATAATTTGGCGATTAGTTACACCGCCCATAAATTACTTTTGATACCGCATGAGTTCACTTCCAGTTTACGCAATAAAAGTGCCGTTCCTAATCTGTTACAACGCTGGTGACACGGTTAAAACTGCAAGACTGACATCAGACAGTTTTCGTTCTTGCGGATATTGTCTATCCGATACCAATCTGCGAGAAAGGATTACCTAAATGTAACTCTTTTTTGTAAAAATACCGTTTCACAGGAGCGGGTGGGAAATTGCTCGCTCCGAGGATCGACAATGTCGATAGCGTACAGTGTGAATAGAATAATACTGTTGTGCCGTTACCGTGGCAATCAGCCGCAAAAGATAGTCCTTTCATCTGTGTAGCTCTGTGTTACAATGCGCTGAGGTCCCCTAAATGCTAATGTTCATTCCAGATTCTAGACGCTTGGGCTTTTGACGCCTTCAGGATGCTGATACAACCATTTTACACACTGACCCATACGCTCCTGTTCGAAGGTTAAATATTTCGTTCATATCGAGACAGATTTCGTCGAAGTTAGGAGGAAATAGTCAGATTTGAAGAAAGGTTTGACATTTCCCAATTTGGTTATGTTACGTGCTTACTGATCGCTTATTGAATGTGAGTGAATCTGTAGAAAGAAAACCCTTAAAGATTGAAACATAAAAGTGATGAATCATTTCTTATAAGTCGCCATGCAGGTAAATTGGAACTTTCTCAAAGAACAGTGATTAGAATGAAATCGTGCCAACCAACGCCTTATTGCTGAGACTTAGTCCAGCGTAACCTGAGCGTTATATATAAAAGCTATAAATCTCTTCAGTATCGCTTAAGCGTTCCTCGTCGAAATGTAATAGTTTGGATTGTGTGGGCTGTCTCAGTTTCTTAAACTTTTAGTCATTTTCGTAAAACCAATCACTTTCAATCACTATGTACATTATCGCTTTGGCGTTACGCTGTATTTCTCCTTAAAGTTTTCATCGGTCGCGCTCCACAAATGACGAGAATAGGACATATTTCGATATTTCTTCACAATTCTGTACAGAAATTTTAACATTTTGTTAACGTTCTTTTAACATTCTTTATCTCTTGAGGTAAATGTTTATACTGTTCCCTAGAAGTGTTTTATAAATTAGGCTTTCCTCAAAGTGCCAGGGTGTGCAGTCAAAATCAATTAACAAAATTCTTAACCTAATTAACAAAAATTACTGATAAGGGTGCAGTGTTAACTCATTTATTCGTTGAATACTTGACACGCGACTTCCTCATATCATTTCAAACCCTTCATAAAAGCTCACGAGTAATGAAATTGCAACATATGAAAATGGGTAAACTAGCTATGGGGGTTCAGTTGTGATTAGACATCGATATGAGAGAAGGTACCATATCACAATCATTTGCCTTGAGAAGCACTTCTAAGGTGTGTGTGCTATCTTATTAAAAATGCAGATGTATTTACCCTGTCGAGAGAGCTTTTTTCGACTTTGTAAATCCTTGTGGCTCAGCTAAGCAAGTTTATTACCAAAATAGTTTTAATAAGCAAACCAGCGACTCCCGAAAGACCTTGCAGACTATAAACGAGCTAACCTCTCGAAAATCTGGCAAAACGCCAGTGGCGTCACTAAAAGTGAACGGATTAACGATAACTAATCCGTTGGAGCTATCAAACGAATTCAATAACCACTTTGCTAATATTGGTCCAAAACTTGCCAGTGAGATAAATTGTGATAGTGGCAGCTATCAAAGATATCTTACCACAACAGATAAACGGTCTAAGCTCCAACCCACCAATCCAACTAAAGTATTTTCACTTTTAAATAAACTAGACAAGCCAAAGGCAACGGGCCTTGACAAAATATCTGCTAGGTTTATCAGGGAATGTGCTGATCTTATTTGTGTGCCGATATGTGATATTTTCAATCAGTCTATTAGCCAAGGGACGTTCCCAGACGACTGGAAATATGCAAGGATTACCCCTCTTTATAAACAGGGTGACTGCGGTGATGCTAACAATTACCGCCCAATATCGGTGATTCCAATAATGGCAAAGGTGTTTGAAAGGATAGTTTATGAACAGTTATATACCTCTTTGGAAGAGCACGATATTCTATATCAAAACCAATCAGGGTTTCGTGCTAATCATTCAACTGTAACAGCTTTGTTGGAAGCGACAGATTTTTGGGCATATCATATTGATAACGAGAAAATCAATGGAGTCATTTTTCTAGATTTGAAAAAAGCTTTTGACACTGTTGATCATCAGATCCTTCTATCGAAACTAAACTGTTATGGTATACATGGAAAATCTTTCAGATGGTTTCAGTCATATTTGGAAAACCGAACACAAAAATGCTCTGTGAACGGGTCGCTATCCAGTAGGTACTCGTTGACTTGCGGCGTCCCTCAAGGGACCATCCTCGGTCCATTATTGTTCTTATTATATATCAACGATCTTCCAAATTGCTTATCAAATTGTAAACCGAGAATGTATACCTATGACACGCACCTCACATATGCGAGAAGCAATCTTGAGAACGTTCAGTTTTGTCTAAATAAAGACCTAGAAAACGTCTTCAACTGGATACAAGCCAACAAACTCACGTTGAACATGACTAAAACCGAATTCATGCTAATAGGGTCGAGGCAGAGAATGAATACTCTCACAGCTTCACCAACAATTAGAATGAATAATACTCAAGTGAGCCAGGTTACAGCTACAAAATCGCTTGGTGTAATAATAGACGATAAACTCGATTGGCATAGTCACATCGAAAAACTAACGAAAAAGATCGCCTCTGGTATCGGGGCCCTAAAGCGAATTAGGCACCTGATCCCAGCATCAACCTTACATCTCATCTACCAAGCTTTAGTAAAACCTCACTTTGATTACTGTGACATTGTTTGGGGTAGCTGTGGGAAAACGCTACGAGACAAACTGCAGAAATTGTAGTTTGTCTCGTAACGTTCATATAATAAAAAATAATAAGATAATTCATATTATGAGAGGTGAATTGTCTTATAGTTCTCGGAACGTTGAAAATGAGGTTCGGAACAATATTTTGGTTTTAGACATGTATTTAACAGTTATTCCACGAGCGCGCGTTGGATATGAGATGATAGATAGCCAACGAGACGCGTAGCACCAAGTTGGCTAGAATAATGTCATATCCAACAAGCGCGAGTGGAATAATTTTTTTATTTAAAATAACGCCCCCAAGATAGAAGAGAAGTCTTCTCGACTTTATTTTGTCAGAAGAAACCGGATGTGACGATGTACAGATATGAGATTGTGGTATATTGGCTCGTATACCATAGTGGCTAAGCCAATAAAAGGTCTTGAATTACATTATCCAATGATCCACTTTTTAATAAAAATGAATAGCCAACAAGTGGAAGAATTTAGTGGAATTCAATTAGTATTACATACGTGACAGACCTCGCGTTGTAAGATATGAATTAATTAGATAAGCATATTGAAAAGAGTTCTCTTTTTTGGCATATAGAACAAAGCGGGTTTGACAATGATCATCTGAATGATGGTCAAATGAGCCTGCGATGCTGCGCGTTCGGAGCAGACACTTTATTGTTCATAGTGATTGAGTTATCAGATATATTGCGTTGCCAAGGTAACTAAAAAAAGACTTCTTAAAAGGGGAGACCCTTAGACTTCTAAGAACAAACTCCTCTTAAATATTCGAGGAGAAAATTACAAATGAAGCGCATTTGCTAAAGAGAGGCTACCCAGAAATCACTCATTAGCAAAACCCTCTCAGAAGTGAATTGAAAAACAGGAAATTAGCTCTTCAACAGAAACAAAAGACGAACCAGCGAATCTTGCCTTTTGTTACACAATAGGATCGGGATGACAAAAACCGATAGACATTACAGTAGAGTGCTAATTAAGTGGACGCGAAAAATTGAATGATGTCAATTAACGATTATCTTTATAATTAGCGAAACAGAGACTTTTGTGACCAAGACGAATTAAATCGATTCCTATAAAGTTGAATGCGCCCGAAACCTATTTAGTTCTCAATTTTATGTACCCAATTAAAAAGGCATCATCAAGTGAAAAAGTTTCAAATGCACTGTTACATAAGGCTTTTAACTTGCTCCCCACCCCCTCCCTCGCTATCTTGAACACAAATAAAACCTGTTTCTATTGCCACTTTATCTACAGCTTTCTAATTACGGCTGAATGAGAACAGGCTAATATCTACTTAATAAGTTTCCACTCCTATAAAGCACCCTCATTCCAATAAGCTCCCCTTTTCTCCGCCGATATTTTGCAGAAGTGCCCAAGCGCTTATTTGAGGAAGTACATTAAGCAGAATTGGTTGATTAGGTTTGAAAGAGGCCATGCAACTTCTCAAAATAAGTTTTTCTGATAGGACTATTACATTTACAAATAGTTCAAGATTTCACAGAGTTTGTGCAATGCAGTTTGACGCATTTACGCCCAAGAATTTTGGTAATCATGCCGGAATCATGCTCGATCCTCTGACTACAGTATTACGCAAAAAATTATGCCGGTATGGTTTATCTGAACATATCAGTGACCGTCAAATAGCTTCAATGAAAGTCTATCAGATCTCACTATTTTTACTGCTCATCAGTTCTGGATCTCAAGGGCTCCTTGGATCTGAAGACTGGGTGGCCAGTCTCCAAATGTTTCAAAATATGCTAACTAAAAATCATTCTCCGTGTTACAATTTTCGCCCAAACACATATTTCATTGAGAAACACACCGTCTCTTCGCTCCTGGCAATTGGAATGTTCTCTGCTTAGCATATGAGAGAATCGCTCAGACTGGGAGTATATCATTCTCTCAGCGAATAAAGTAGCACGTGTCTCTAGGATATTAAAAGAAACGTCTGGCTATCCGGTCGAATCAGCTTTTTGCTAGTCTTAAGAACCGAAACAGTCACGACGTACAAATTCCAAGAGTCAGCAAGATTCCTCTTGTAGGATTGCTGACTTTAGCCAACAAGAGGCTCCAACTAATATTTCGGTAAGGACGGGTGCCAGACGTGTGTCAGTCCGCCCCAGTTTAAAAACCAGGCGTCAGTGTATTATGAAGGACAGTAGAGTTGCTGGCGGTTTGGATTCTCCATTCTATTACCTCAAATCGCTTCTAAACGAATTTGTTGCTGGATAAATGGCGATCGCTAAAAGTGCGAGAAACACTCGTACAAATGTAATTCAATGAAAAACTCTGATCTTCGAAGCCCGGTCTAAGACTTCTATAGACGTCATTGTCAGGTTATATTCGTGCGGCACCCGAACTAAATTATTTCTGATATAGCGATCGAGATTATTCAAATACAACTGAATCAGTTCACCTTTTTCTTTCGCCATCACATATCGGACTGTCATCGGAATGTCACTGTCAGGTTATATTTGTACAATTCTGCGTGAGACTTTTTCAGTCCCTCCAACGTTACAGCGATAAATAAAGATTTTATGTCGTTTGGTACTTACAGTATTGCGAGCTCTGTAGTCCTGTCGAAAACTCCCACGGGTAAGTTCTTTAACTGATTATTGGATAAGTCCCTGTCAACAAGATGTCATTCATCACGTCAGATGGCCAGATTTGCAATGTCAGAAAACGCGTAGAACTCTATATGTCTCTTACCGGGTGGAGAGGACTCAAAAAAGCTGCTGATTTAATTTTCATCTTGAAATACATGAGTAAGGATGGGCCTTAACCTTAACAAATTCCAGCTAACTATGATTTCCTATCTCATCTGAGACAAATAACATTGATCGATTAGGTTTGAAGGAAGGCTTTTTCGATGAATATGAAGTGGGAAGCTAGAATGGTTAAAATCCCATCGATAAAATCTACGTCGCAGACAACGAAAATTGAGCAACATTTTGTAAAGCTCACCAAAGACTTGATAACGGATTATTAGGTAAACTGAAGCTTTTCACACATCGTTTTTCACACATTTACTTTTTTGATATTATATGATTATACCCAACGTGAACAACTGATTCTAAATGGTCCAAGCGAGTTAATTATTAAAGCAAAAGACCACACTTTCTATCGCTTTACTGGCTTAATAGCCCACGCCGGGTGTAAGAAGTCGTAAAGGGGTTTACGTCAGCGGTCAAAATTAAAGAAACCTTATGCTATCTGACTTTCTCAGCCTTTGGTAGTCTTCAAAAGTGAAACAGTCAAGACGGAAAAATCACTAGAATAAGCGAGTCTCTCTTTTTTTTTCATTTCTATTTCCTTTTCCAAGGAATTACTAATTTTAGCAAATAAGAGACTCCAACTAATATTTCGGTGAGGAAGGTTGTCAATCAGCCACAATTAAAAAAAAAAACAAAAAAGAAAAACAAACAAAATCAAAAACAGACAATGAAGCTGCGGCGGTTTGGATTTTCCATTCTATAACCTCAAATCGAATGTGTTGCTTCATGAATGACAATCGCTAAAAATTGTGAGAAACACTTGCACAAATGTAATTAAATGGCATACTCTGATCTTTCAAACCCGGTCTAACATTTTAAAAAGTGTCATAGTAAGGTTATATTCGTACGGCACCCGAACTTCATTCGTCCTGAGATATCGATCAAGATGGGAAAGGAATTAACTGGACTTACTGCAATAACTAAAGACTATTCCAATACAACTGAATTCATCTTTTTTTCCTTTTAACCATCGGACTGCCATCATGCATTAAAGTAACTTACGAGTTCATATTCGTCGATTTGATTTTCCATTCACTCGAACAGCATATATTTGGCATTAGGCCCAGTTTTAACATCAAAAGTGAAATCAAGAAAGTCGTCGAAGCTCCTTGTCGCATTGCAAGTGTTCCCAGCAGGTACCTTATCGAGTCCAAGTGATATATTTTGCTTAAGCCATAAATCGCGATAAAGCGCTGGGCGCTCATTGTTACATTGCTGTAGAGATACATCAGTGACATATATCGGAAGAAAATTACCTTTACGCTGTACTTTTAATCATCTCAGTTGATAGTCTCTCACCGTTAACTGTGGTGAAGTAATATTTTGCTCTTTGGACTATTTTCTCCCTAAAAGTCTTGTGATCGATTTTACTTTGACTCCCCTTGAAGAAGACTTTTTTGTTCATTTGCGGCACAAACGATGTTTATATTTCCTTTTGTAATGCACCTTTTCGCGTGACCAATTGTAGTTATTTAAGCTAAGAGGACTTTTCCACTACTGTGTATAAAACTCGAGTCCCTGAGCCGCCGAACAGAGCATTGTGATGAGCTTGAAGGATTTGTAAGGCTGACATCGTTCTAGACAGATTTTAAGGAAAAGTTTCAACAGTATTGCGTAACGGTCTAAGATCCCCAGATCACGGTCTACCTAGGTATCAATTTGATCGTTAACAGAAATTTCAGAATGCCACAACCAGGATAATTGCACAAACTAAGAAATTTGAACACATTACACCAGCTCTCCTAGACTTACTCTTGCCGGCTTCCACGATTTAACACTATACGCTATGGTAAACACACACTAAGGTATCAAGGACCATATATTTGGTCCAAATTAGAAAATGGTATGCGTGAACTACCAAGCCTTAGTATCTTTAAAACTAGAATCCGTAGAGTTGACCTGGTAAGCCTAGTGGAAGACAGTGGCAACTGCTGCAATCTTTGCAGCACGTGATTTTTTTTTTTTTTTTTTTTTTTTTTTTAAATTATCTGCATGGTACAAGTATTTTTATGTTATCTGAACACTGTTGATATTTCTAAATATTTTAAAATTTTAATGCATAGTTTATCGGCTGTATTGTTACTTATTATGATACTGTACATAGTTTTTTTTATTAATTTTGTAAAAGTAGGTGTCCCCAATTAGCTCTATGAGCTAAATACATTGACACGGTAATAAAGATTTTATTATTATTATTATTATTATTATTATTCCTGTATCATTCAGAGCTCAATTTAAAATCTGTTTGTTTCTACTTTTAAGTCGTTAAACAATCTAAGATCTGTTATCTCTACAACCTGCCTCCAACTATGCTCTTCGCTAACCTACAAAATCTCTTCTGTTCGTTTCCTTGTGACCTGCTCTAGACTCGGGGGATCGCGCTTTTGCTCCTGCTGCTCCTGCCCTATGACATTCGTTGCCGTACGTTACCAACCAGATCCTTTAGCCGCGTAGCTACTTTTAAGAAAGAACTCAAAGCTTTTCTTTGTAGGAAAGCTTTGGTTTCTAGTTCTCGATAAATGATAAGGCGCTTTTAAACATGCGCATAATTTTTAGCGTTATTTAAATCTGTTTTTTTTTGTTTTTGGTTATTTTATTAATTTTATTCAAGAACACATTTAATTACGATACGGGCAGAACAAGGGTCATCAATTTCGTCTCTTCTTGCCTCTTTTCCTTCTTCTTTTTCTTTCCTTTAATGGATTCGTCGACGCGCCAGCTGACATGTGCCTTATATAGGGGTGGTTGTCTGCAACTTTATAATTTTGCGATTAGTTACACCGCCCATAAATTACTTTTGATACCGCATGAGTTCACTTCCAGTTTATTCAATGGAAGTGCCGTTCCTAGTCTGTTACAATTCTGATGACATGGCTAAAACTGCAAAGCTGACTTCTGACACTTTTTGTTCTTCTGGATATTGTCTATCCGATACCTTAATGTACATCTATTTGTGAAAACACGGTTTCACAGCAGCAGTTTTGGAAACTGCTCGCCACCGAGGATCGGCAATGTCGATAGCGTCATGTCTTGTACAATGTAGGAATAGTTTTGTTGTGCCGTTACCATGCTAATCACCCTTTTTCCCTTTGTGTACCTCTGTAATCTAATGTGCCGAGGTCCTGATATGTCAAAACTCATTCCAGATTCCAGACTGTTGGATTTTGAGACCTTCAGGATGTTGATACAACCATTTCACACAATGACCCATACGCTTCTGTTTGCAGGCTTAATATTTCGTTCATGGCGAGATAGATTTCGCCGAAGTTAAGGGGAAACAATCAAATTTGAGGAAAGGCATGTCATGTGTGTGATTGACACTTCCCAATTTGGACAAACCATGTGCTTAGTGATCGCCCGTCGAATGCGAGTGAATCTGTAGTAAAGGAAGACCTTAAGATTGAGACAAGAAAATGATGGGTAATTTCCTATCAGTCGCCGTGCAGGTGAATTTAAATTTCCTCAAAGAAAAGTGATCAGAATCAAATCGTGCCAACCAACGCCTCATGATTGTTGACACTTAGCCCAGCGTAAACTGAGAGTTCTACGTTACGCTTAGCCATTCCTTTGTGAGACCCTTGTGATGTTGCTTTTGGTGTGCCGCAAGGTTCAATTCTTGGACCATTGTAGTTAGTGCTGTTCATCAATGATTTACCTACTGCTATCAGCAAATGTAATACATTATTATACGCCGATGATGCTATTGTTTTTGCAGCCCGCAAGAACATTAAAATCTTGGAGGAAATTTTGAATGCAGAACTAGATGAAGTGAATAAATGGATTCTCAGTAATTTTCTTTTTATCAACAAAAGAAGCACAGAATTTGTAAGTTTTGGAACTGATGCTAAGCTTTCTAAAGCTATTGACGCAGTAGTTGTTAAAATAGGTGATTATGAATTAAATAGAGTTTATGATTTTAAGTATTTAGGCATCGTTCTTGACGATAGTCTTACGTGGAAAGACCATGTTCGTTATGTTATTTCTAAGGTCGGTAAAAGAGCTGGTGCCATAGGGCGCCTTAGAAGGAATATCACTATACATGCAGCTCTTGAGATGTTTAATTCATTAATTTTGCCCACTTTAGATTATTGCGATTTTGTTTGGACCAGCTGCAATGAAGCAGATATGGAAAGTCTTGAGTCTTTGCAAAGGCGGGCCTCGAAAATTATAGTTCAATCTAAATGGGGTACAACATCCACCGACTATCTTAATTTTCAGAGTTTAGAAGATCGCCGTAACGCTCATATTTTAGGTTTAGTAAAGAAGTGTTTAAATAATAATGTACCACAGTTTTTAAAAAAATTATTTTAAGTTGAATAAGGAAGTCATTTTAAGAGAAACAAGAAGAAGCAATTTTATATACGTACCTTCAGTAAGAACTGAGACCGCCAAGAAAATTTTTTATTATAATGGCTCTGTTGTGTATAATAATTATTTATTAAATAAGACTCAGTTTTAATTGTTATACTGTACTATTTTAACTTAGTTACTCAGTTTCTTATTATTCGTTTTTCAAAATTTTTGTTAGCTTTTAACTTAGGGCTCCTATTGATAACAGATATACCTTTAAGTATTCTGAAGGGACTACCCTAGTTAAATAAAGGTTTACAACAACAATATGTAATAGTTTGAATTATATGGGTTGTCTCAGTTTTTTAAACTTTTAGTCATTTTGGTAACATCAATCATCTCCAATTACCATGTACGTTATCGCATTGGCGTTACGCTGTATTTCTCCGTAAATTTTTCATCGGTCGCGCTCCACAAATGACGAGAATAGGACATATTTCGACATTTCTTCACAATTCTGTAAAGAAATATCAACATTCTGTTAACGTTCTGTTAACATTCTTTACCTCTTGAGGTAATTGTTTGTACTGTTCCCAAGAAGTGTTTCATAAATTAGGCTTTCCTCAAAGTGCGAGAGTGTGGCAGTCAAAATCAATTAACAAAATTCTTAACAATCGAGCGAACAAGCAAACAGGGAGCAGGCCGTTAAGTTGATTCGTAATAAACCCGTGATGATAAATCAGATACAATGAATATATAAAGTTTATATATTTTGAGCTGCGGTATTAGGTACGTATATAAACACGGGTTTATTACGAATCAACTTAACGGCCTGCTCCCAGTTTGCTTCTTAGCTCAATTGGTAGAGCGGTGCACTAGTATCGCAAAGGTCAGTGTTTCGAATCCTGTACAGGCCTGATTTTCGCTATTGCATAAATGGCGCTCTCTACTGCAAGGATCGTGCATCATACGTATCTAATACCGCAGTTCTAAATATATGAACTTCATATATTCATTGTATCTGATTTATCATCACGGGTTTATTACGAATCAACTTAACGGCCCGCTCCCAGTTTGCTTGTTAGCTCAATTGGTGGAGCGCTGCACTAATATCGCAGAGGTCAGTGGTTCGAATCCCGTACAGGCCTGATTTTCGCTATTGCATAAATGGCGCTCTCTACTGCGAGGATCGTGCATCATACGTAAAATTCTTAACCTATTTAACAAAAATCATTGATAAGAGTGCAGTGTTAACTCATTTACTCTCTGAATGATTGACACGCGACTTCTTCATATAATTTCAAACCCTTCACAAAAGCTCACGAGTAATGAAATTGCAACATACGAAAATGGGTAAACTAGCTATGGGGGTTCAGTTGTGATTAGACATCGACATGGCAGAAAGTAACATATCACAATTATTTGCCTTGAATAGCACCTTTAAGGTGCGTGTGCTCTCTTATTCAAAATGCAGATGTATCTACTCTGTTGACAAGGTTTTTTCGACTCTAAATCCTTGTGGCTCCGAACAGCTTCGACTATTTTTTCTGGGTTATGTACATGGAATCAGTTAAAAGCTTGAAAAGATTGTTGTTGATATCATGGACAGGATTTATAAGTTAAAGGAAAACTTTTGACCCCTCTCTTTATTGTCTGCTAAAGGATCTCAACATTATGACAGATGACCTGTCTTATACCTCCCCTCAGAACCGTTGAAAATGAGGTTCGAACAAAATGTTATTTTTAGAAATAAAATGTTAAAGGGCATCTAAACCCAAAATTTTTTTTTCGCTTAACGAAATAAGCTTCTTTTTTGGAGTATTTCTGTACAAAAATTTTTTAATTTGGTCAAATCTTTATTTTTCTGTGCCCATTCAAAATACGGAAAATCGGCCGCTATCTTGCCCCACGACCGAGTTTAAAGAGGAATGGCTCTAGCGGGTAGTGTGACGTCAAATCGAGAACACGAAAGTCTGCATTTTAAACATTTTCACTCAGTTTGAGAAGGTTGTCGTCGATATTGTCCGAAATATGCCGACTAGGTGTGTTTTATGAGGAATGTATGAAGCGCGATACCTTCTTGCAAATTTCGCACGATTATTAAGAGGCTGTCTCTCTTAATTCCACTCGGTCAATTTCGCGTCAAAAATAATTTTGCCTGAAACTCTGTCAACAGAAAGACTTAACTTAAGAAAGAGCTAAATTAGATTTGGTTTGACTGCGTTAGGGGCCCTAACTATTTCCCAGTTCGTATGGACCGTCGCATACGACCATCGCATAGTTTTCCAAGAAAGTTAGAATTCGCACTCGATATATTTGAAAAGGCGAATTTTAATATATTCTGACCACTATAAGTCGCCATCGGCCGATGGCCGTAAATACCCTTTATTTAGACGTTGCGTTTTGGGATTTGGGACCAGGTTGACAACTCTATCTTACACAGCCGTTAAGTTTAGACCTTTATAGGCAAAAGAATGCAAAAATCCTTGTACGTTTTCGATTTTTCAAAAGTTATGACCGTTTGAATCATCACATGTACGGGCATTCGCGATTTTTTCACCTACACTAAAGTCAAACTACTGGAGCAGATTTAGTCATAAATACAGCTTACAAGCTTTGCAGCCCGGCTTCATGGCTAACTTCGGTATTTTTCAAATAACCAAATTGCTGAAATCCATGACAACCTCAACAAATAGCTAGGTATTGCCTTCGAAAAGTAGGCAGCATCCATCGGGATTCTTGGTATCAAAACAAATGGTTGGAGTTATGGCCACATTTCGTGGTTCAGGATCACCCATTTAATATCGCTTCCGAGCTGAATTTCTCCAGAATCACAATATGAACTCTCCATATCTAAAAGATGAGGGGGAAATGAAGGTTTTATGCTTTTGAAGTGAAGAAATGATCGCCTAACTTTAGATCACGATGATCCCGTTGGATGATATACTGTTCTCACAAAGGTCCGCACAAAAGAGAAGACCGCTGATAGCTTGTGTCGCATGATTTTGTTCTATCCAAATTTACACCCCAATGTAATATTTGGGGAGAAAACTGTGGCTGAAAAGAATAAATGCTTTTACCTGGAGTTTGATATGATATAATTAAAAAATTAATTTGAAATGTCCTGAGCTTGCCTCTCTCGGTTCTGTGTCCATTGTGTCCACAGACCAGCAACCTGTCAATAACCGGAGAAATCGGCTACCAACGTGATAAAAACTTTGACACATGCTTGGTATGAACGGATGTTATAAGTGTTGCTTCTTGTAAATTTTCAATCATTTTTATAAAAAATATATCACTTACTGCGAGACGCTAACACACTAATCCCTGTTTTTGTTAAGAATAATTCTCACATGAAGAGCAAGGCTCAGTGCGATGCATATATAGTGTATCAGACACTGCTTGAACTAGCTACTATCTTTCACTGATTTAGTTATGAATTCTAAGTGCGTCAAGCACGACAAAATTGAATGTCAGAGATATTATAAGCTTTGAGTATTACACTATAACAATGCCGTTAAAACTTGATATAGGAACTAAAGGCAGGTTTTATCTGTAGAGCATATTCTACACTTTCAGCAACTGGATAAGACATGTTTTACATAATTCTACTGTGAAACACTTTCACAATCCCTAATCCCGTCCGACAGTTTTTCTACGAGGATCTGCTTTTTGTGTCTCAGTTTTACAGGGATCTCAAAATGACTACAGATGGCTGGCAACAAAACCACATTGAGTTTTGAGGTGTGTTACTGTGGTAACGTTCACAGAGGTCATACGTGTCGTAGCAGATTGGAGGCGAGACTTTGATCTCTTTTTTAACTTTGTCTACCAGATCTTGTCTCTCACAATTCTCCTGGACGCATTGGACATCTTCCTCCTCGTCCAATGATATCCCGATCACACCCTGATCTTTGCGTCGCATTGCTGCTAGCCAGGAGAAAAAGCTCTGAACTTGGCTCTTTGTCAGCCACTGTTCTCTAGTGAACAAACGTGCATTTGACTCATTTTTCACATTTCGCATGTCCACTGCAACTTGGGCGGGGTCTACCTTTAGCACAGTTCTTTTTCCAAGTGTAAACCGTGCCGTTAGGTATTCTTTTACATTCTTTGAAAATCTAACACTGCCCCACGGTTTGACTACGGCCCATCCTGTTCGTACAGGCGAGTGGCGCGAAGTATCCCCAGGAAAAGTGAGTGGTGTACTGGAGTCTGACGAACAGCTCAAACACTCGATACCAGCGGTATCTATCGACGAGAACTTAAGGACCCAGTCCATTTTGATTGCATCATACTGGCTTAACCTGCTGACTGTATGCTTTCCAACGTCCAGGTGCAGCTCTAGTTGCAAAATCGTTTCGAACACTTCAACACATCCAAGCACAGAGCATTTAAACGATGACGTTTTACTCTGTGTTTCCTTGCTGTCCTTTGAACCACGCTTGACCACACGCTTTTCAGGAGGATCATAAAAACCCTTGAGATTCTATGGCTTGAAGGGACGTTTGACTTTGGTGCTTGATATAAATGACGTCATATGGAATATACTTCCTTTTACCGATGCCATAACATCTCCAAACTCTATATCAGACCGGTATCTCCATATTCGAAGTTGTGGAAGCTACTAAAATGCTCAATCTCATATATACAGAGAGTATTCTTTGATTCGTGGACTATGCTAACTGCAGTGGTTGTTCCCTTCACTGGGTGTTGCGTCAATGCATCTCTCATGTCCACGGCAGTTAGAACATCGTGCCCTTCGTTGCAGTAAGCACGAATAGAGGACCTCATAAGGCAGAGGATACGATCATAAACGTCTTCACCAGACTGCGACTCCGAGTACTGATAACTATGAACTTCAACCCCAACTCCTTTTGCGACATCTCTCACAGCTGTTACTATGGAGCTGTTGTGATAGCAACCGGCTTCATCTGACCTCAGATGGACTTTTTGCAGCAAGGGATTCTTGACTTTTGTTTTGTTTTATACTCAATGGCGTGCGAGCTTTGGCCTAAATGTTAATCAAATTCCAAAACCCGGAATTCTGACATTTATCGCACCTCAATATATGTGTAGATCTTATCTTGATTTAAACCGTGCTCCAAATTTCAGGACAATACCTGATTGGTAAGCTAGAAATTACATAAGAATCATATTTACAGGAACCTGTTGGAACGAGTTGTGCAAAGAGAGTGTTAATTTTCCTTGACATGTCGAGATGAACTGCATTTCTAGTATTTAGCTTCTTTTTAAGGCCGCTGTGCCACGGGTACTGGCAAGTGCGACGTGGTCGCCAGTTTTTACCCATGTTTTCTCTATGCTTTTCGCATATCCAAAATTCTTCAAGTTGATCATGATCAGGGGAAAGGTAGTGTGGCAACCCTGACCTGTTAACGATAAGCTCATATTCTTGCACCTTTCCTCTGAGCTGACCTAAGTGACATGCTTGTAGATGATCACCGATGTCACCTGTACATTCTGAAAGCTTTATCAACCTCGCTGAAGAC
The DNA here is from genome assembly GCF_964205215.1 of Stylophora pistillata. Classification (NCBI taxonomy): domain Eukaryota; kingdom Metazoa; phylum Cnidaria; class Anthozoa; order Scleractinia; family Pocilloporidae; genus Stylophora; species Stylophora pistillata. The sequence continues at coordinate 27,045,901 of NC_142523.1, forward strand.
TCGCTACAGACTGACGCCTTTCTAGTTTCGAAAAAGCACTTGCATGCCATACTACACTTGCAGGCCTTCTAGAAAAAATAAAGGGCCAGCGGGCTCACCCGCAATGGTTAATGCAGATCTCTGTGAAAATGGAACCACGGCTGTGTTCCATAGCGCTATCGTTCAGCTTTATATTCCAAATTTTAGCCCCCAAACTTCGGCATATAGACTTGTGGAGTTCTATGACTGATTCTTGAAGAGAATGCAGCAGCGATCCAAAGCTTCAACAGGACATTAAGCGCAAAACATGGCTTTCGTTTTCGAGTTTAGTTCGCAACAACCAGTTAAAGAAGAGTGTCGATAGATGCCGACCGCTGAAGTTTGGAGTTATTAGCTGGGGTTATCATTAAGTTCTCTAGTTTGGGGAGCGAGGAACATCTGAAATTTCACATAAACTCAAGATGCGCCGAAGGTAAGCTGTATTTATAACGAGATCTGCTCTAGTCGTTCGATATTAGTGTAGGTAAAAAAATCGCGAATACTCGTGCATGTGCTAATTCAAACGGTCACAACTTTTAAAAAATCGAAAGCGTACAGGGGTTTTTACACGTTTTTGCCTATATAGGTCTAAAATTCACGGCTGTGTAGGCTAGAGTTGTCAACCAGGTCCCAAATCCCAAAACGTAACGTCTAAATAAAGGTTATTAACGGCCATCGGCCGATGACGACTTATAGTGGTCAGAATATGTTAAAATTCGCCTTTTTAAATATATTGAGAGGGAAAATTCCTACTTTCTTGGAAAACTAAAAAGGTTTTTAAGCAATCTGATATAAATCCGGTGGCTTAACTATGCGAATCAAATATTTTACAATGTTACAAAACATGTCTATTTTTCAATTTTCGAGGCGTTGCGACGGTCCCTACGGACTGGGAAATAATTAGGGCCCCTACCGCAGTCAGAAAATTATTTCGAATCAAACGAGATCTAATTTAGTTCTTTCCTAAGTAAAGTCTTTCTGTTGACAGAGTTTCTGGAAAAAATTATATTTGACGCGAAATTGACCCGGTGGAAATAAGAGAGACAGCTTCTTAAGTCTAAAGCTCGTCAAACACGACTATTAATGATTCAGTCACGATTAATAGCCGTACTTCCCACGATTATTAATCGTAAGGGAACACTCTTTGCGACTAATGATGGCAAGAAAAGCCCTTTGCGATTAACAATCTTAGTTTTAGGACTTGACGCCAAATAATCGTTGAATTTTCTCTCTGCAAATTAATTTTTACTCTTAATTGTTAAGTTTAACATCATGTCTAATGCTGCGTGCGAACTCTGTTTAAGTTTCTTCATCGCATTTATCGCAGTGATTGTTATTTTAAACATTCAGTTAACTTGACGCGTAATTTAGTTTTTCAGTTGTTCACCCGTAACTGCTCACCCTTCTCTTGCTACATATATACCTTAAATATATGAACGTCATATATACCATAAATATATGAGCGTCATATATACATTGTATCCGATATATACCTTAGTTATGGAGGCAGTCAAGGCATAAGTTTTGAGTTAATTAAAAGGGCTTTACTAAAGTTAATTTTTTTTTGGTTGTCTCAAACACTGAGGCCGAGAGCCAACGTAGCTCCTTTGTACTTTAGATCAAATTGTGTAATTAAAAACGGATCTTCCTCTGTATTAGCTCTTTTGTCTTCTGTTCGAGGAGCAATGGCTACTTTTTGTACAACGGGTGGCCCTATTTAAAGTGCCCCTGAGACGAAAATTGACCATCTTATTTCGGACTAATTTGTTCACAGAATGTTGAATTGGGTCAAGTTAAAACCCTTTTCGCCTTTGAAAACTCAAAAAAACCTTCGAGGACCAATTTCTGCCACTTCAAAGTCGTCCAAAAATCGTCCGCCATTGCTGAAAACATGTTCCAGCCGAGCCCGCAATTGTACAGCAGAAAACGTCATCATGACGTCAAAGGCTCAACAAACTTATGTTTGCTTTGTCACAACTCTCTTTGTTCGTTGCACAGAGAATCACACATATTACTTTTTTGACAACTGTTTCGTTGTCAGTCGTGAAATGACAATGCCTCCCGTTTAGCTCAATGGATAGAGCGCTGGACTGTTGTGCGGGAGGTCGAGGGTTCAAGCCCCGGCCGGACCAACACTCAAGGTCTTATAATAATTGAGAAGAATATGCTACCTTTCTATAACATCAAGAAATGGTTAGATATTTTACTTTTCTCGGATAGGGACGAATAAATGAAGGTCCCGTCTCCTACAAGGTTAGGGGTAGGAGACTTTAATTTACCACACACGAAATTACTGTGTGATGGATGTCCTCCCCTGGGGTGGGATGGGTGGGATTTATTGGGTGGACTACTCGCATGGTTCGCATATGTTCCGTTCTAGTCCTACCCTACTGCGGTAATGCAGTAAAAATGGTTAGAAATGTCGACTTTCTCTGAAGATGAAATGTCTCAGAAATCATCTGACACTTCTCTGGATAGTTTTGCGCCGGCAAACAATGAATTTTTGCCATGCAAATAGAGATAAACATAGAACGGCAGGGACTCGCTCTGTGGCTTTTGTGGTCGCATCGCTTTATCGCCTTCAAATTGTATTTTTGCTTGTCGTAAGGGATTTTCCTTTTTTGTAAGAAATAATCGAATGATATATAAAACTGTTTTCGGCAATGGCTGATTTTGTATCAAGGCGGATATTGGGAGTTTGTGAAAGCCATTTCGAACCAATCAATGTGTTTGCCCCGATGCATTTGGTCAATGATCTCATTAACCCTTTCCTGAGTATTATTTACTATCGCTGCTTTGACAAGTTTGAAGTGAACTCTGTTGTTGATTTGTACTTTGGCCTCTTTCACGGTTTTTTCTGTCTTATTCATGATGACTGTTGTTGTGCTGCTTCGGTGAGGTTTAAAGCAGAGTTTGTTTCAACTCTTTTAGAGCCGTGACCTCATTGCTTTACAAAGTATTTTTTGGCTTAGATCAGTCTGCAAGCTGTGTTATGACAATTTTCCAAGTAGCTCTGAAGGGCGATAGAAGACTGAACAGGCGGCACTCAGATATGAAATGGAAGTGGTTCTTTGTTTTGTCCGAGAAAGGTGTAAAGGAGGCGCATTTGTCTTGCGAATAAATCTCGCAAGGTTGGCCTGATTTTGCATTCGTTTGTCACCGGTGTTGAGATGAATTTGAGACCCTTTGATCGCACGCTGACTTGGCTGTCAAATGGTTGATAGTTTGAGAGGTTTTTTAAGAAATTTTAATTTTCTCGGTTCTTTGGCGTCAAGCCTGCATTTTGAAGTGTTTCTATGCTCTGTCTGTCTTAAGCTATTTGTTCTACTTTCGCTGATATTGAAGCCAGCTTTTTTTACAGTCAGAGCTCACAATTATATTTTTCATGTCTTATGTATAAAAGTGAGTTCTTTAAGGTCAGAAATCTCATTCCTAAATTTGGATATGTTGTCATTGTTATTAACAATGTTCACCGAGTTCTTTTCTTTGTGTAAGGTATTCTTCCAGAGAGTTGTTAACGGCGGATAATGATCAACTTACATGTATAGGTGACAAAACTCGTGGGGGTTCGTAGCTTCCCTTTCGTCGAGATCGCACTGTGGACGGTTTTTCTTGTCCCTCTTTTGAACGGTAGGCACTGAGCCCGACAGAACTCTTCGCCTAGATCCTTCAAATTACACAGATCTCTCGAAACAGTCCTCCGAGAAGTGTTCGGAGCAGATCCCAATATATTCCTGCAGGATTGAAGTTTACTCGGCGAGTTCGCGCAAATCGCATCCGTTTATCCCGCTCTGACCCATTTGCAAGGCTCCGATGCAGAGAAATATCTGCAGCATGGTCTGCACGATTACTTCAGCTTTGAATTACGCATCGATGCCCCGTCATTTTTATTTTAGTTTTTGTAAGAATAGAGTAAAGCACTCTGTTGTGTTTGCTTGACATTTTGCCATGTGAGATTTTCGCGTTGAGCCTTTGACGTCACCTTCTCTGAGTCCTGCAATCAGCTTCCGGAACATGGTAAAATAATGGCGGACGCGAAATCGCGAATTTAACGGCCCGAAAAAATATAGTTCTAGTGCTCGGTCTGGAGCAGATTATGCGAAGGAGACAAACTAAACACAAAAATTAAAAAAAAATGATGTACGAAAATTTTGATCTCAGAGGCACTTTAAATATCAAGCAGTACTTTTCGCCACTGAAAAGCACATCGAGTCATTTCTTACCACGAAATCCATAGCGATAGGTAGCCTTTTAACTGCATGCATTTTACTTTGGTGGATCCAAACTTTTTATTCCCTGTTCTTGAGAATGAGACATCCCCTAACCCATCAAGCCCGGTTATTGATGTAAAGATATCTGATTAAATAATAAAGTTGAGAGGGTGCTATGGTTTCTTTACTCGCAAACCATCTCTAGCCTCGTTTTGTTCGCCAATGATAACGAGGTAAATTTTAGCTGGAAGAAATTTACGTTCGAGCTTTGCAAATGGCGAAAAGGCAGGCAAGGGGTGGGCAAAGCTTTCACTCAGGCCTCTTAAGACTTCTGACTTAGGATTTAAACCAATCAGAGTCAGCTTTTAAGGAAATTAAAAGGTGCTCTAGTCTAGTCATGGAGTAAAGACTCAATCAATAAGTGCATAATGATTATTAATAGTTATGTGAATACTCACATCAGTATAACTGTTTTGACTCTTGCAAATTGCTTGTGTTCTGTCGTTCGTTTGTGGAAAGTTTTACCAGTCTGGCTTATAATGAAGTAAGACGATTGAAGATGTGATATCGTGAACAAGTTATGCATAGGGCTTGATTTTCATTGGCTCTAATGGTTCGAATCAGGAGTCATTTTTGTATTCTCATCGGTTTCTGCGCCACGTTGATATTACTTAAGGGGTATGGGGTGTGCTAGGAGAGTAAATAGGCATTGGTGCGAGAGGGCAGAGATATGTCTATTTCTGCACAGGAAAAGAGCGAAACGAGGAACTAGCGAAAAATATATCTCCTAGCGCGAAACTGAATACTGTAATACATCTAAACATCATTTTAAAAGTTTTATGAAGTCCCTTAATGCGGCTAGAGCTGCATAGAGCTGCAGCTGGGACAATCCATTAAATATTAACTTATGAATGTGTTACTTACAGGTGATATAACTTGGAGTTGTAGTTGAAGACTCCAGGTGGCAGCTCCTTAATTTGGTTATTATTCAAGTACCTAAGAAAGGGAGATAGCTTCATTTAAGATCAATCCTTAATTCCAGGAGTTAGTCGATGTCATTGAGTCCTTTTCACCACTTTTTGTCAAAACTGAGTTAGATAACTTAAACTGGGTATGTGTCATAGTACCATTTGAAGAGTGTTGCGAATTCTCTTTCTTTGGGCTGACTGAATGAACGAATTGCGAACTGGTATTGATTAGGTCAAGTGACTCAGTAGCACATGGCTGGGGTTTAAGAGTAGTTTCGTGACGGGGACCGTAAATGCTACGCTTGTTGCAGTTTTTGTTTTTTCCTACCGTTATTTGCACAAAAAATGTAAGTATCAGGTTTATAATTTCCTTTCCCTCGATCAGTTATAATTCAAGTTTTTCTTTCGTTCAGTTTTTACTGTAGGCGTAGATAATTCAAGACAACACAAAATGTTACAAATGGTGGAAATATTTTACTTGGAGATTGTCGGGCCCGAGGTTGTCAACAATCATGAGAGGATCTTTATTAAAGCGTTTATATTATTCTGCAACTACGCGTCAGAGAATCTCTCTGCAAATTGTCCCCAACACTCTTAATGAACAAATATGTTGCAAATTAGTAAACTCCTAGCATTTTTAACACATTTAAAGTGTTTCATAAAAAACATTCCTTCAGAATAGAAAATAATCCCAAATTTGTCTCAAGATTCTTCATCATGTGGCACGTTTGGAGCGAGGCAAAGTTTAAAGGCTGTTTCGGATTAATGATTAACTGACGCGTTGTCAGCCGATACGCATGCTGAGAATTTTGCATCTGAAGTTTCATAGACAAAATATTACAAAGGTGTGGGAGCGAAAAATTTCAGTGGATAACACGTCGTTAAATAGCGACAACTGTAGGCTGAGGTACTAATTGGAACCCAAATCCCACTAGCAAGAATAATAATTTAGGTGCGCATTGAATGTTTTGTTTCCTTTTTGCGTTTTATTTTTCATTCTCCGTTTTTTGTTCTTTGTTTTTGTTTTCGTTTTTGTTTTTGTTTTTGCTTTTCGGTTTTTTGTTTTTTTATCGCTTTCGTTATGTTTGTTTTTCCATCAGGAAAAAAAATTAAGTTGTGTTTTTTTCTCCTTGAATGGCTATCCTTTTTTTTGTGCTGAAGATGTCTGACTAAGCATTCCTTGAACCTTGCAAAATATCTGCACCCCTGATACCTTTTAGTCTGGTGCATTTATTCTAGAGTATTTGACGGTGAAAAACCGATTCCGAGTTATACCGCATGGTGAAAATGATACTTGAAAATGTGGTACAAATGCGATATTTGGATTTTGAAATATTGGTAATTTTTAAAAGCGTTCCGTGATGTCAAAATGAAACGAGACGGTCCCGTTTTAGACTTAAGCCATACCTCAATCCCTCCTATACAAATATGTCAAACTGATACGAGCTTGCTCTCTTTTAATTGTGCTTTTCATGTGCAAAGCTCATTTGCCTCTACTCGAGGCACTGATTTCCGCAATTTTACGGCTATCGACGCTCACTTATCGATTTGTGTCCATTTTCTCTTCTGAAGGTCAATTTATTTAGTCCTATAACATGAATATACCCAACGTGAATAACCGATTCTGAATGGTCCAAACGAGTTAATTTTTAAAGCAAAGTGACCACATTTTCTAACAGTTTACTGGCGCAAAAACCTACGCGGTGCGTAAGAAGTCGCAATGGAGTTTACGTCAGCGGTCAAAATTAAAGAAACCTTACGCTCTCTGACTTTTTAGATTTTCTCGGCCTTTGCCAGTCTTCAAAAGTGAAACAGTCAAGATGGACAAAGTCCTAGAATCAGCGAGTCTTTTTTTCACGGGATTGCTTATTTGAGCAAATAAGAGACTCGGTAAGGACGGGTGTCAATGAGGCCTTCATACATTATGGTAGTAAAAGTAGCATGTTATGCTAGTAGCAATGCTTTTTTTTTTCGCTAAATTGTGCTAAAATTATGCTCTTTTTTTCCAAATTATGCCCCTTCTTTTAAAAATTATGCTCTTTGAAAAAATTGCAAATAAGCCAAAAAAATAATTTTTTTTAATTAGAAGCCGTTGGTCTACAAGAAAGAAACGCAACAAATCCACAATGAAACTCAAATAAACTTGTGGTTCATGTTAACGTGCACACTAGTACTAGACCATACTCTCATGTAGCTTATCTACGAGCTGCCTGATGAGAGGTACTGGGACCAACATGGCCTACAATGTAACTTCCGGTTCTGGTGCACCCCAGACCCGGGCTCAGACCGTTTCAGACGCCGCTCAGTGATTCACAGTGAACTACAAATGCTGCTACTTAGACTAACACTGAAAACATCGAATACCAAGTGCATGGGAGTAGAGATGAACAATGATCAAATTGTAGCATCAAAAATGATCCCATAATTATCAAAATATGCGAGTTATGCTAGCATTGCTACTTAGCAGAAATTATGCCAGTTTGCTCAAATTATGCCAAAAATTATGCTAGCATAATCTATAAAGGCCTAGTGTCAATCAGCCACAATTGAAAAAAAAACTACCGACAATGAAGTTGCGGCGGTTTAGTCGATTTTTTTCAACCGATTTCTCTTGCCTTCAAGTACATAGTTAACTATTATTTCATCTCTCATCTGAGAAAAATAACATTGGTCGATTAGCTTTGAAGGAAGGTTTTTCGATGAATGTGAACAAGGACTCTCCATACAACTAGCTAAGATAAAACTCTTTGATAAGAGTATTATACAGACAGTTTTATGACTTTTGAGATTTATTAAAAAAAACAAACAAACAAAAACTCTATGTCAACGTAAAGAGTGGTATGTCACTCGCACCAATCATATTGCAGCAGTTTGGTGTGTCACAAACCAATGAGATTACCTCATAAGGGTATATATCGCGTGCCAATCAGATTGCCGCAGTTCTGGTGTATCACAAACCAGTTAGACTGCCGCATTAGAGTATGAATCACGCACCAACCAGATCAGAACATTGGGTTATGCTTACGCAAATCAGAATGCCGTCCCTCATGCCATCATGTTAGGAAATAAGGGTACCACGGTACGTTGCGAAGGAATCAACCCAACTTTCACACACATCAAAAATGACATTAACAAGACTCGTGAACTGCGTGTAATGATTCATGTCCTTTGTGAGGACTTTTTCGCTATGATCGGTCGGGATTAGAAAGGTCGTCACGCCGAAATGTTTCTACCATTTTCAAGTTAAAACCTGTTTTGTGAACCCGCCCGTCAATTACATTGCACGCAACATTTTGGAGGGCTATTTTTGTTAACCCAGATAAAAATTGCGAAAATCATCTGCATAAATCATATTTGATTGTTAATTTTCTTTTTGCCTCGTGGTTGCTTTTTTTGCAAAGATTGAAAAGACTACCAAGTTATATTGAATTGCTTCGTCGACTGCATTAGTAAATATCCGTTTCTTTGCCTCTAAAAACTCTCCATGAACTAAACATTGTACTATCCAGCTACAATTACGTGTTTACTTTTTACTCGCCACTATGGACTAGACTTTTTCGGATAAAATGCCATTTTCCAGTAAACATCGTAGCTTTTATGACACAGTTTTCTTTTGATTTGTGTAATGGGCTCCTGCTTGTGTCCATTTTTCTCTAATGAAGGTCACTTTATTTATAAAATGAATATACCCAACGTAAACAACTAGTTCTGCACTCGACCGTTTCGTCCAAAGTTCTTGTCAAGAGATAAAAAAAATCCGTTTGTTTGTTTGTCTGTTTGTTTGTTTCTTTGTTTTATTTTGTTTTTTTCTTTTTTTTTTTTACCTTTTATTTTATTTGGCGAAGTGTCACCTTTTGTTCCGACCCATAACATTACTTTACTCATTTCACCTTCTTACCCCATTCCAGGGAGGTGGTCCATACTGAGGGTGGCGTCCTTTAAAGTGCCTATGACACCTATTGCTTTGCATCAAATCGTAAAAATAGAAGCATATAGAGGATGCCTGGTAAGATTTGTGAGTGATTCTGATGCGTCTGTTATTGAGGCGATAAAAGTCTGAAATTGTAGCGAACTTAGGCTCCCCGTATCTCTTTCGCCGCGCGAAAGAGTACCGGTACCCAAATATTCGTGACGTCAAGGTAGTAAGACCAAGTTTATTAAGTCAGAGAAGCAAAGTGTCTGTGGAATCTATTGTTTACGATCTTTTAAGCAAAAAAATGCCGTTTTGATGTGTAGTTTGGGGTTGTTCGAATACCCCTGACTCGAAAAAGAATATTTCGCTCCACTAGATTCCTTTCGAGGGCGATCAAAGGCCAGAGGCTATGAGAAGGAGAAAGAGTTGGGTTCAGTTTGGGAGCGCAGTGCGCTAACGGGACACCGACTGTGAATTAACGCATATGTTCAATACCGTGATTGTTTATTTATAAGCCCATCCTGGCTATAAGTCAAGACCCTAAACTTTTAGCTTTCAGAGGCTATTAGATTTTTATGAAAAATAAGCCACAAGTAGACACCGACTTCAAACTCACGCATATGTTCAATACTGCAATTCTTGGCTTTTAAGCCGATCCCGTCTATAAGCCGAAATCAAAACGTTTGTTGAAATTTTGTAAAAAAGGTTCACACGAGTTGTTAACTGAGGCAAATAATGAACTTAAAATGTCAGCAAAACGAGCTGTATTCAAAGTATCCTGTATTAAATCAAACACTTCTGAAGTGGTTTTCGCCTTTTCGGGCAGAGTAGTCAGGATAAAATGAAATGTTGGGAAGCAAAGCCTCAGCTGATTTCTGTCAGATCGTGTTACTTTTATTCATTCTTTACGGTTAAATTCTGCGGCTAAAGGTGAAAGAATTGCGCAGCGATTCAAAGTGAAACGGGCTTAAGAAGAATTTCCAGAGGAGATGATGGAGAAATCATCGATAACATGTGGGATTTCGAACGCGCTCAACGGCACAGAAGATGATGATATTCACACGGATGAAATTTCCCGAACTAGCGGACGATATGATGGCCTTGAGGCCGACAGCAAAGAAGACGACAAATTAACACTCATTCTTGAAGTTATCACTTAAAAAAACGGCTCCATTCAAATAAAAGTCATAGGGTAACTACAATTTTGCGTCAGACTAGTAATTTGTGTAAGTTGATGATCGCGCAGCTCTTAGCCGAATATGCATTAGATTTACGATATACGAATTTTGTTTTTTAAAGAAATCCTCGGCTGTAAGCCGAAGCCCTAATCTTGTTAACGTTTGATTACTTCTCAGTGTATTTCCTTTTAGTTGCAATTTTGGATTCAAGCGCCACGTTTTCCGGAATATAATTTAACTCCGAGTCATCGGAGAAGAAACTTTCGTCAGAAAACAGGAATTATCGGACATAATGCCACGAACCTATCACCAAATAGCCAGGGAAATTACTAACTACAAAGCCCATTTGTTTGCATGATGAGAGCATATGCTTTCTACAGTGACGTAACGGCGCCCAGTGCCCTCTTGTTCGGCCAGACATTTTATCTACGGATTATAAAGCTTGATAAAAAATTCAGAAAACGGTAAAATACCTCTAATGTTCCCAAAACATGTTCTAGAGTCATTACATTTTGAAGTAAAATAATAAAAAAATAAGTGTCATAGGCACTTTAAGTTATTTTTTAGTATTTAGAATGACTTGAGCGCCATGTTATCACCTTACGCATCTGATCAAGATTTTTCTTTGCAATTTCCCGCGCCAAGTCAAGGTTTTTCAAACTTCTGAACGATAATATTAACAGAACCCTTCTTTACTTAATAGGAAATTGCCAGACTCAATTCTAAAAAAAACGTTTCACTGCAAACGCATCTCTTAGAATTTCGAAATAAAACAAAAGCGGGGAATGGAAATCAGTGAAACATTCTTCCTTTTCAGGATTGAGTCTGGCAATTTCCAACTGAGTAAAGCCGGGACTAGAGGAGTGCGATGCAAGTTGTCCACGCCTGAAATAATTTTATCACATCCATCACCCGGCGCCGCCCGCTTCATCTGTCGCTCGCTCAAAAACATACGTTTCAGCTTCGCAAAGGGCTGCTATTGGGAAGCATTTGTCGTAATTTGACCTATTTGGTTGTTTGTTTGTAGTTGTGTTCAGTTAAACTTCATTCTATTTAAACCCAATCCGAATTGACGTATTTACTTGAATTCTCATGTAGAGAAGAAACGTTAGTCAACTCTCTCTCACGATACCGAAGGCCCGCGCTGAACTTCGTCCAAGAGCGAAAGAAAAGAAAAACCTCGTTGGTAAACACAGTTTTTAAATAGAAATGAAATTCACTGAGAACTGAAATCCGAGAAGACTTCAAATAGGTGACATTTTATGCTTATTGAAAAGCCATGTGCGAAGAAATACTAGAATTCTGAGTTTTTGATCATAATGGTGGCCGTCCGCAAAAAGTTCTGCTTGAACTTTGTTTGGAGAAGAGTATGATAATAAGAACATTTGCTGTCAGATGCGATTATTAAGCAAACGATGCACGATTCCTATATCTGGAAACGGACTGCAAAATCATTGTTCACTCTCAGTAAAACTCAAGAAAAGCACGATGCTCATCGCATGTTATCCAGCACCAGGAAAATACCTATGAATCAGTCTGTTTTCCTGAGTGTTTTTCTATAGGTTTCCCGTGCGCGCGAACGCAGCGCTTCCCAAGTGTCTTCCCGCAGAATAACTAAGGATAAATGCCATGAAAACATGATGTTTGTGATTGTTTTCCTGCTCCACGAAAACAGTAGTGTATAGCTTGTTTTCCTGAACGTTTAACTATAGTTTTCCCGAGCGCACGAAAGCAGGATTTCAGTTTCCTAGCGTTTTACCGCAGAATTACCAACAGCGAATGCTTTGAAAACATGATGTTTTTTATTGTTTTACTGCTCCAAGAAAACACTAGTGTATGACTTATTTTCCTGAACTTTTTTCTATAGCTTTCTCAAACGCGCGAACGCTGCATTTGCCAAGCGTTTTTTCATGATCACAGAGTTACCAACGACCGTGACTAGGTGATGAAGACGTGTTGTTCGTCTATTGTTTTCCTGCTTTATAGAAACACTCGCGAACAGCTTACATCATTTTCGTATAAGGTTTTCTGTAGTTTCCTTGAGCGCACGAGCGCTACATTTTCCACACAGAGTTACTAATAGTGAACGAGAAGGAAACACGATGTTCGTCGATTGTTTCCTTGCTCCGAGGAAACGTTAATGAATTGTTAGTTCTCCGTAACGTTTTCCTGCTGTTTTCATACGCGTCCGGACGATGCATTTTTAAAGTATTTCATCCGAGAAATGCTGACCGTCAACGCCATGAATACAAGATGTTCGTCGATCATGATCATTATTTCCGCCTCTTAATCCTGCTCCATTAAAACGCCAGTGGATATTATGTCTAATATTTAGAATATTGACCATGACTGGGTCATTTGAGGCAACTCAGTGGATTGGGTCTATTCAGGCAGTTGGGTCACTTCCACTGATTGGGTCGAACAACGATTAACCGAGCGACGGTAAACGCGGGAAAATGCATACCTTGCACGAACTCACCGTTGCAGAAAACGCCAGAAAGTGCGTGCTTTCTGGTTAACTTCAGCGAACACAACGTTGGAATGCAAAAAAACTGCTGCAGAGTACATTTTACTTTCCAGAGGTTAACCGAACAGCAATGAATGGTAAAACGCCGGAACTGCGTTTGAAGGAAGTTTCTCGAATTGGTCATCGCGGAAAAATGTTGGAAATGCATGCTTTCGACTCGAAAACTCTTGAACATTTTCGTTCACCCGGCGAAAACTGGTCGCGAATAGAAGAAAATATGATACCTTCTATGCGTTACACGAACGGCAAACACAGGAAAACATTACGTTTTTTCGTATTTACACTCATTTAACCTTCCCGGAAAATGCGTGTTTTCAGCCGTTTACTCCGGTAAATACATTGTTGTTCGGTAAGAAAATGCCAATGAACAAAACGCAAACAAGCTGTTTGCCTTGCGTTAACCAAGGGTTTAATGCCGGAAAATGAATCCTTTACCTGCATTTATCGCGGGGGAAAAGTACCGAATAATGTAACGATTACTGAGATTCACTGTGATGAAAACGCACAGAAGACGTCGGATTTTCCGTATGCAAAACACGGATAAACGTCAGTAAAATGCCGTGTTTTCCGTGAATTCAACCTTCGTTTTCCGAAAGGCGAACGCTAGATTTTTTGCCCTGTGAGTTTCTGCAAGTACATTGATTGCAAAAAAAAATGTCCTTATGTATTACTTGTATGTAGTGGTAGCTATATGGGTTACTAATTCTGTATCTGTTCTTTTTCAGCGAAACTCTCTGGATATCTTGCTCATAAAATAAGGCATTTTTTTGTTTAAAAGCTACCTTCTAATTGCACGCCATTCAGGCTTAGACTGTTTCAGAGTCACAAGTTGTTTGATAAAAGTGAACAAAGCTACTGGATTGGATAACATTCCTGCACGTTTGCTCAAGGACGGAGCCCCGGTTATTTCGGAGTGTCTGACTCACATAAGTAACCTTTCCTTTTCATCTGGAGTGGTGCCGAACGACTGGAAGACTTCAAGAGCTGTTCCGTTGTTCAAGTCCGGTAACAGAGTAGAAATGGTAAGTATCGTCCCATCTCTATTCTCCCAGTAAATTCTAAGATCGCGGAGAAAGTCGTATATCATCAATTGTTTAATTATTTAAACGCAAACAATCTCTTGTCGTCCTATCAATCTGGCTTCCGGAAGAATTTCTCCACTGAAACAGCTGTCACCTTTTTTGTGGATGAATTCCATAGAAATATGGATAATGGTCTTCTCACTGGGGCGGTCTTCATTGACCTGATGAAGGCCTTCGATACGCTAGACCACCATATCCTTGTAAACAAGCTACAGAGATATGGCATATGTAACAGAACTCTTCTTTGGTTTTCTAGCTATTTGCTAGGCCGTTCCCAGTGCGTAGAGGTCGACAAAGCTCTCTCCTCGCCCTTGGATATAGCTTCTCGCGTCCCTCAAGGGTCAATTTTGGGGTCCCTGCTCTTTATATTGTACATAAGCGACATGCCTCCTGCATCTGCTTCTCGCAAGTTCTGCTTTATGCAGACGATACAGTGTTGTTTTCTTACCACTAAAACTGCTATTGAGTTAGAAGCAAACCTAAACAACGATGTCAACCATATTTCTTCGTGGTTAGAAGAAAATAAGCTTTTTTAAATATGAGCAAGACTGAATATGTGATATATGGCCTACATCAACGGCTTAAGCGGGAGGATAGTGTAAACTTATCCTGCAATGGATCTTCCTTGACAAAATCCGAGTCTTTCAAATATCTTGGCGTTGTAATTGATCAGCACTTGAGTTTTAAAAACCATATTGAGCGCGTTGTCAATAAGGTCTCAAGGAAATTGGATGTTTTTAGGCGTCTGAGAATTTCTATTCCCATGGCTGTTGCTGAACGCCTTTACAAGACGATGATTTTACCTGTTTTTGATTACTGTGATGTGGCCTGGCATGGCTGTGGTAAAGCTAATTCTGATGTACTCGAGCGCTTACAGCATAGAGCTGCAAAGTTGATTTTACCAAATTCTGGTCTGGATACTAAAGAGCTAAATGCTACTTTGGGTATAGTACCCTTGATCAATAGACGAAAGCTTCATATTGTCTTGTTAGCTAGAAAATGCCTTGATGGCTCGGTACCGCCTTATCTGAATCACTATTTTAATTTAAATACTTCTATACACACGTTTGCGACTAGACGCTGTAATGACATTCATCTTCCAAAAGTCAACCTTGAGGTCGCCAAGAAATCTTTTTATTTTACAGGCGCGATGGAATTTAACGGTCTCCCTCACCATATTAAAGCAAAGGAGTCCTTTATTGAATTCTCAAGGGCCACGAGAGACTTTTTCCTCAATTATTGGACGTTTTCGTGTAGATGTATATCTCTTTTTATTGATGTCGGCCATGCAACAGTATTTCTTAGTGCCTTTTACCTTTTAGACTTTTTGTATTTTTTAATTAAGTATTTTAATAACAGGACCCCCATTGATACCAATGCTTAGTACACTGAAGGGGTTATCCTGTATAAATATTATTATTATTATTATCATTATTATTATTATTATTATCATTATTATTATTATTATCATTATTATAAGTTAGGCAAATTTATGACATTTCTTTCACATTATTTAAATGCTATATCATTGTCCTGTAAGTACCTACAAAAATAAGTTTCCCCTGAATTTACGGTCTGTTCTAAGTTAACATTTCAGTTTCAGAGTCAGTTTGTGGTTAATGAAAGTGAGCGTCGAAGGTTAACATAGAACAGAAACCCAATGGTGTTTATAGGGTAGCAATGTTTTTAGCGACATAATACGAATCTTCCTCTGTATTGGCTCTTTGGTCTTTTGTTCTACAGAACTATACCCAATGGCTAATTCTTTGCTTACTGGTTCCATTTTTTAAACTACCCCAGCCCTCTTTTGGCTCGCTGTGAACAGCAAAGTCTATTTTAGTATAAGTTTGGCTAGTAGAGTAAAGCCAGTCACTTAGCAGGAACATGAGTATTTTACTTACAGTTTAGTCAACTTCCTGTTGTTATTGAAGACTCCAGCTGGTAGCTCTGCTATCTCATTGTCCTGTAAGTACCTACAAAGGGAAGTTTACCCTGAATGTATGGTCTGTACCAAGTTGATATTTCGAATTTAGCTTCAGAGTCAGTTTGTGGTTAAAATAGTGAGTGTCGAAGGTTAACAACAATAACAATTGTTAATAACAATTGTTTTAGAACATAGCCGGTAGAATTGTGTATCAAACCCGACGCGAAAAACGGACAACAATGTTAGTTGAAGCGAATCGTGACGGCACTAATGCTGAGTCTCCTTTTCTGTTGTTTTCTCTTTTTCTGCCTCATTTAAGAACTCTCGCCCAAGGAAAAAGGTCGAAACATTGCCTTTGTTTTCGGACAGGTAGGCCGAGTCTCTGTATTCATTATTGTCGCGAAATATATTATTTTTCCCCGCGCTAACAATGGCTTCTCGTGCGAAAAACGAAGTTTCTTGCGAAGCAATTTGCTTACCCTATTAGCGTGCACTATCAGGATTTTGAGCAAGCGTACGTATATCGAATGTGATTGCGCGGTTCTACTAGCTATGTTCTAATAAAATTTGGAACCAGGCTTTGGTAAATGTGCGGGTTGAAGAAATAGTTTCCTCTTTTCAGGCCTATTTTCGGCAAATGCTAAAATTTTTAGCTCACCTGCTAGTGATAAAGCTTTATTTGATTGTCAATACCGCCGATGAAATGAAATTTACCAGCTACAAATTATGAGTCCTCTCCACGAGAAAGAAGAACCTCCTCAACTGTATCTCGCTTCGAACGTGTGGCCCTGTAGCTCAGTTGATAGTAGCGTTGGGAGGCACGAGTTTGAATCCCGTGTAAGCCTAAAGTATATCCAGGCTTCAGATAATAGACAAATGTCAGAGTAATTCTGTCAAGCAGAATAAAATCTTTTGTTAATGTAATTATGATATAGGAGTGATAATTACTATAACAGCTTCTCTTTCAGGATGCTAAAGTCTGTGTATGGAGGACATATCCCGGATTTAGGTTCGTAAATTTCAATTTTTCGATAATTTTCCGTATTATGTTTTGGACACCTGACATATATTTCGAGAGCCAGTCAATGTTTTTGGGTTTGCAAGGCACTCAAGAAGCTAGCGTTACTCTCGGCTATCG
Organism: Stylophora pistillata; assembly: GCF_964205215.1. NCBI lineage: Eukaryota > Metazoa > Cnidaria > Anthozoa > Scleractinia > Pocilloporidae > Stylophora > Stylophora pistillata. The sequence goes on from NC_142523.1 coordinate 27,062,860, forward strand.
CATTGCGTGACTCGTACCCTTCTCAGTTTTGTGCTTAGCAACCTTCCGCGTGCATCCAAAAGTCAATAGTGTGCGCTATGGTGTTCACCATTTGTTAAATTTGATTTTTAATCTGCGGGTTAAAAGAAAATATTTCATTGCGAATTCATAGATTAATGACGTGCAGAAAAATTAACCCGCTTTTTCGAAGATAACCTGTTCTAAATGATTTATTGTCCGCACTTTTAAAAATATTTGAAGGATGATGGGCACGATATTGCCGTTTGACTTGACAATATGCCTGGATATTTGTTTTTTTAATAACATAAGTTGTTTCTTGAAACTCACAGTTTCCTTCGAGCCTCGCTCTCTGTTAATTTTTTTTCTTTTTTTAAACAGACAAATATCGGAGCATTCTTCGGGCCTGACGGAAGTTATTGTTCATATAATTACAATATGTGACTGATAGTCGCTCTGCTTTAGGAGACTTCAGATGGTAGCTCCTGCATATGGTTTTCTCAAATCTGTAGTTGGAGGGCATATCCTGGATTTAGGTTGAACAGTTTATCATGCGTGTATTTCTCTGTGTCAATTTCTATCTGGAGAGAGAAAATTCTAATTTTCCGATATTTTTCCGTAAAAAGTTTTGGACACCCAATACATTTTGAGAGCCAGTCAATGTTTACCAATTTATGTGATCGTTTACAGCACCATGACTATTTTGATTTTTGCTACTAATTGTTATCAGTTGTACCCGCGCTGCTAGTTCCAACCCGTCTTCATAAGCAAGACACTAGCTGCATGGTATTTCGTAACAGTTTTCTCTGCGGATAGGTTTCCACTCGCCCTAAAGGTCCAAGTCATGAGATTTTGTGACGGTTCCATAGGCTTTTATGTGCCACGCAGATATTTAAGAGTCAAAGAGGGGAGAAGGGAGGAGGAAGCTAGAGTTTATCTATTGTATTATACAAATAAACTCAAATTTCATTTTGAATGACTGTGTTTTGAACTTTGCAACGTTCGTTTAAAGGCGTCTCTCTGAACAGTAATACAGCAGTGTGAAATATGAACGGATACATGCATTACTGACAATACAGTTAACTCAGTGTTGTTATCGAAGACTCCAGGTGGTAACCCTTTTATTTGATTGAAATTAAAGTAACTGCAAACAGGATATATTCTTGATCTAAAGTATTAAACTAGGCTTTTTAAACTCCAATACAATTTTAGAGACCACATCATGCTTTCATTACGAAAGGTAAATAATGTAAACTTACTTCCGGGTAACTTAGTAAGGCTTCCGGTAACCAGCAATTTTTCAAGCACATAAGAATGATTAATTTTTAAGCTTTAATCCTCATTGCATTTTTCATGAGCCCTTGAACAATAAAAGTTTAGAGCCAAAATTTTGTAACTACTCGAGCTGAGATGTTTTATATATGTAATTGGTTCTGTATAAGTCATTTCAAAATGTGTGTCTTGGAATAAGAAATGCACGTTTTTTACTCACATTTGAATCAACTTGCGGTTGGAACCTGTCTTCCTGAAGCAAGACACTGACCAAATAATATTCTATAATAGTTTTTTCCGGGACTAAGTTTGCACTCGCTTTACAGATAGAAGTCATGAAATTTTGTGACGGCTTTAAAGACTTTTGCGTGCCACGCAGATATTTAAGAGTCAAAGTGGGAAGGGGAGAGGAGGTAATTAGAATCTATCTTATTTGCTGCACCTGTTAAATCCAAATTTCTTTTTGAATGGCTGAGCTTTGAACCCTCCAAGGCTCGGTAAAATGCATGTATAAACAACAGCCTCCATTGGGCGGGAAAATATGCACCTATATTTGTCCTTTAACACTTTCTGTTCCTCTCAAACGTGTAATGGAATCTGTGTTAGTCCCTTTAATATGCAAGATCTTTAGCCCAAATTATGAAAATATGAAATGGATCGACTTTCTTAGTTATCATGACGGGTCGAGTCGATCCATGCAAATCACGTCGAAGCGTAGATAGATAGATAGATAGTTTAGATAGATAGTTTATTATCAAAAACCTTGCAGCCACAGGCTGAATTACGTTTGATTTACAATAAAATATATATTACAAAAATACATGGCTAAGAAGAACTAATTTAAAAAGACAAAAATATATAATTAAGAGAAAAACAATATTACATCATTGCTTTATGGACATAGTGATGGATAAAACTATTTCGAGTACGAATGGTGTGGAGGCGCCGTGTAGTAAAAGAGTGCTGACTCCTTAAATTGACTTCGCACTCATTCTTGGGAGGTAGTAAGCTATAGAGCTTGTGCGAGGGATTAGACAGGATGGAATTAAAAAGCTTATCACATAAGAACTCGCGGCGGTTGTGTAAGGGAACTAGACCAGTCAAAAGAAGCGCCTCATTGTACGAACAATCTGGATAGATAATACGTAAAGCTCGCCTTTGACATCTCTCAAGATCTACTGAAAGGTATTGCGGGAGGCTATGATGATAAACAGGGCATGCATATTCTGTGACAGGCCTAATACAAGTCAAATAGAAGAGCAAAAGTTCCTCCGACTTGACCTGTGCACGCTTAAGCTGACGCAAAAAATACAGGCGCTTGTTTACTTTCTTTACAACTTCGGATACGTGATTATTCCACGTAAGATCGCAAGATATCTGCAAACCTAAGATCTTTGCTTGCTCTACACACTCTAAGTCCTGATCATTAACCTTAATTGGATCAAAGTTCTTTCTAGAGTGACTGAATGTTATGCGCAGTTCCTTGCACTTGGTTTCATTTAATTGGAACTTGTCAGCAGAAGCTTGCGTCGCGAGTTCGTCAACCGCTTGTTGGACTTTGCTGACCTCAGACTTCATGACTGTTTCAGAAATAGTGGAGTCATCGACATATTTCCACATGTCTGTACCCGGGATGATGAGGTCGTTTATCATAATAGTAAATAACCAGGGGCCAAGTTTTGTGCCCTGTGGGACCCCTGATGGGATGGCCCCCCACTCCGAGTAACAGTCCTGACTAAGTTTAACACGGTGTCGGCGACAGGAAAGAAAGTCCACTATCCAGTCAATTATTCCGCTTGGAAGATCGTATGAAATGAGCTTCTGAACTAGGATCTGGTGGTCAATAAGGTCAAACGCCTTGCGGAAGTCAAAGAGGATGGTTCTGACAGTTGCACCGTTCCCATCCGTAGCACTAAGCCATGAGTGGACCATGCTTATTAGTGCTTGTGTCGTACTGGAACCTGGCACAGTCCCAAACTGCCGTACATCCACTTTCGCCAACACAACAGGCTTGAGGAAACTCTCCACGACGAAATCTTCAGCAACCTTAGAAAGCACGGGAGTTAGGGATATTGGACGTAGATGTTTGTTTACATCGTGTATTGGATTCTGCTTTGGTACTGGAGTGATGTTAGCGTCCTTCCAAGACTGAGGCAACCGTGCTTCCTTAAACGAACAGTTAAGGATATCAGTCACAGGCAGTGCTAGTAAATCTGCATTCTCTTTAAGAAGCCAACCGGGGATTCCGTCCGGACCGGTTGCCTTAGTTGGATTTAAGGCGGATAGCTTCTTTAAAACAGAGAATTCTGATACCTGGAAAGCACTCTCCTGGTCAGAGTTGGTTGAGGTGTTAGGTGAAAGGGGGGTGAAGACGCGCATAGGAGCCAAGAACGCCTGGTTGATGGTGTTAGCAATGTCTATCGTGCTTGGAGGCGAGCCTCTCTGACCACAATCAATATGTTGGTAGAGGGTAGCTGGATTAACGCCTCTAGAAGCTGCGTCTGACATACCACTGAGCTTCTTTACCTCACGCCACCAAACTGCGGGTTTACAGTCCTTCAGATGTTCAACCTTGGAGTTATAGAACTTTGCACGGCATACTTTCCTCTCACGATTAACGCGGTTTCGTAGGGTGCGGTACTGCTCCTGGTCGCCTTGAGCGAGGGCCTTTTGGCGGCTGTGAATGAGACCCTTCAATTGTTGATTGACCCAGGGCGGCTCGTTGGTTTGTACCGACTTAGATTTCAGGGGGAGGAGAATGTCCATTCCGGTCTTAACTATGGTCTCCAGCATTTCCACTTTGCCCTTGCAAGAATCTTTACTATCGATAAGTGTCTTAACGTCCACATTTCCAAGATACGTGCGCATAGCCATACGCGTTGTAGGCCGTAAGTCCCTCGATTTCACGATAAATTTAGTTCTTAGTTGTTGGGAACGCACGAGCGGCTGAACTTCCACAGAGAAATGATCGGACAAACCGAGAGCAGGGCGCTGGATCGGAGGGGCATAGAACTCCTTCACATTTGTTAACACCGGATCTAAGGTATTTCTGCCGCGAGTTGGAAAGGTAACGATTTGCTTCAAATTAAATCCGTTACTAAGGCGCGAAGATTTCTTTAACAGAGTTTTATTGAAGTCACCAAGTAAAATTATCCCGCAGCCAGGAAAGCGAGCCTCAACCAAAGATAAACAGTTATACAAATAATCCAGCATAGGCGGATCCGCAGCGCTCGGAGAATGATAAACAACTCCAACAATAATGCTGGTAATGCCCCTTGGGAGACGCGAAGGCCGTATTTGAGTCCAAACAACTTCAAACTTCCTATCCATAATGTCCTCAATGATCTTGAATTGGATAGACTCTTTAATGTACAGACACACTCCCCCATGCACTGCTTCAGTTCGATCTCGGCGGATCACGTTATAGCCAGAAATAGCGACAATATTATTGTCAATGTGGTCTTTGAGCCAAGTCTCTGTTATGCATACGAGGTCGAAATCTGCATAATGGACGATTTCACGGACTTCATCTATTTTCGGCGCCAGTGACATGACGTTGGAGAGAAAGAACGACGGCATGAATAGCTTTGATGACTTTGCAGGTTCGGCTTTAGATGGTGTAGGTGGAATAGCGAGAAGGTTGGCGTTATTACAGTATTTGTGACTGGACTTCAAACGGTAGGGGCCATGGTTGGCTGACCTTGGTGAAATAACTGCAATATGGCGGTGACGATAAACTTCTCGCTCCTTCACTTGTCGTCCAGCTCTGGTACCGCGATAAGATGGCCATTTCCCACTATGAAATCGAAGAAAACCAAAAGAGGGGCGAACCTGGACCATTTTGCGGCAGCAGATATAACATTTAAGGCAATAAAATTCAAAAATTACGGAAGCAGATGAGACCTCGTGCTGCCTTGAAAGGCGCATACATGGAAACATTCAATACCTAAAGTTAACGCTTACTTGTGTATTGTCTGTCTACTTCTGTGATTCGTCAACACTTAATACCCCGAGTTAACGCTTAAGTATGTATTGTCTTCTTTTGGTAATCGACTCCCGGTGACACAGATCGACTTTCTTAATGACGAGTCGAGTCGACCCGTGCGTCATGCCGATTCGTCGACATTTTGTATGTGTGTATTCCACATAATATTCTGCAAGTTGACTTCTGGCCTTTTCACTTCCCCCCCCCCCTCCTTCACATCAAACCTGGTTACTGTTGTAAAGATCTATGCCTAGACAATAAGGGAGTATCAAGGTCCAAAATGGTGAATGATTGAAAAATTCAACAATATACTGCTTTCTTATAGGTGGAAACGGAGGGTAAATTCTCAGAAAATCTCTAGAAAAGCGCTATGTTCATTGCATGTTATCCAGCACCAGGAAAATACCAATGAATTACTTGCTTTCCTGAATGTTCTCTGTAGTTTTCCTGTACGCGCGAACCTTTCATTTTCCAAGCGTCTTCCCACAGAAGAACTAACGGTTAATGCCACGGAATTATGATGTTTGTTTATTGTTTTCCTGCTCAACGAAAACGCTAGTGTATAGCTTGTTTTCCTGAACCTTCATCTGTGGTTTTCCTGAGCGCGCGAACGCTGCATTTGCCAACTGTTTTCTCACTTAATTACTAACGAGCGTGATTATGCCATGAAATTTGTTGTTCGTCTATTGTTTGCCTGCTCTGTAGAAACACTCGTGAACAGCTTACATTGTCTTCCCATATGTTTTTCTGTAGTTTTTGTGAGCGCACGAAAGCTGCATTTTCCAAGCATTTTCACACAGAAAACGACAAGAAATCACGATGGTCGTCGATTGTTTTCTTGCTCCAAGGAGAGGCTAATGAATATTTCGTTTTCCGGAACGTTTTTCTGCTGCTATCCTACCCGTCTGAACCATGCATTTTTTAAGTGTTTTATCCGAGAAACGCTGACGGTCAACTCCATGAATATAAGATGTCCGTCGATCGTGATCATTATTTCCTGCTCTTTATCCTGTTCCATGAAAACGCAAATGGATGTGTTGTCTAATAATTAGAGTATTGACCACGATTGGGTCATTTGAGGCAATTCAGTTATTGGAGCCGTTTGGATCATTTGAGGAAATTGAGCTTATTGGGTCCTTTCAGGCAGCTGGGTCACTTGCACTAAAAGGGTCGAACAGCGACTAACCAAGCGGCGATAAACGCGAGAGTGTATGCCTTCCACGAATTCACCGTTGCAGAAAACATCGGGAAATGCATGCTTTCGACTGGCTAACTCCAGGGAACATAACGTAAGAATGCGGCAGACGGCTGTAAATGGCAGAATACACGTTATTTTACCTAGGTTAACCGAGCTGACAGCAATAAATTGTTAGACGCCGGAAAATGCGTTTCAACGAGTTTTCTCGAATTCACCATCGCGGAAAAATGTTAGTTAATGCATGCTTTTGGCTGCAAAACTCATGTGAATATTTTGTTCACCGGGCGAAAAAATGGTTGCGAACAAAAGAAGATATAACATTTTCTGTGCGTTATACGAACGGCAAACACAGGAAAACGTTAGGTATTCCTGTATTTTACACACATTCAACTTCCAGAGTCAACTTGGAATTGTTAGTGAAGACTCCAGGTGGTAGCTTCTTGATTTGGTTTCCACTTAAGGACCTAAGAAATTGACATAACTGAATTTAAGATCTCTCCTGAATAGCTAATTACGAATCCGAGAACGTGTCTATGTTATTGTGTCCTTTTGACCATTTCTTCTTCACTCCTTCTCCGACTGATACTCCCAATGCACTTGCAGATCGCGGCCGCGCGCGGTCTCGGTACTACATTAATAAAGTTACAGGCGTTCCTAACTTCCTCTTTCGTTCGTGGCGTGCTCAGTCAACCACAAATCATTCAATCTACGTCTTATTTTCATTAGTTCCTAACTTAAAATCTATCCTAATGGGAGAAAAGTCATCTGAGAATGCAAGTAATTGATTATTATTTTGTATTTTCGGCTTTTCATAGCAGGATGGCTCGACGTTTGATGGATTTCGTTGTTTTTCTTTTAACTGATAGCGATCGTTAGGGACGTGTACGGCGACAGAGTTGAAGCCTTCCGCCTGCCCTCCTTTTTTTTAAGGTTAGCCCCGATTCTTTCGGCGGGAGCTTATATTTTCGCATTTAGTCAGTGATTACGGAAAATGTAAGGTACGAGTCAATGACCGGCTTACTTCTGTCCTTAGGAAAACCCTGGTGCGTCAGTCCCGATCCAATCGGCGGGAACTGTACTACCGGACATACACAAGATCATCGCTGACTCGGTAGCAAGGTCCTTGCCCACCATCCTGGTAAATCTACTTGCATCTGGAGCTGGCACTATTTCATCCTCATCATCAGTTCAAAAGCCAGAGTAATCTCCTGATTTTTCCAGAGGAGATCGCTTCTTCGCTAAGGAGAGCTCAGTAGAAATATCACCAGAGCTTCTGGATTTGACATCCAGAGCATTCGCCAAGCCTTTGGAGAAAGATAAGTGGAAAGAACTTATTTCATCTTACCCTGGTATCAAGGGAACTGATTCCTTTCCTGTAGCCCCTACTATGGAGGCTGGTATGAAGGAAGAATTGCGTAAAAGTCATGGTCATACCAAGGTCAAGAAAACCTTGGCCTTTGATGATGGTTTGGCTGAAAAACAGGCCACAACTATATCAGTAGTAAGGCCAATTATGACCGCACTCGAGGCCCTAGATGACAAGAAGGAATCTGATGATGGCTCTGAAGGGATAGACCCCGATACTGTCGAAGGCATGCTTGAGGACGCCCTAGTCATGTTAGGAAATGCAAATGCACGACTAAATGAGTGGCGTGAACGCCGTTTATCAACCTTCGTGACAGAGATTGTTAAGAGAACCATGCGTGAAGGCATCCCAACCGATACGCACCTGTTCCCTAAGAAGTTCCATGAAAAGATCAAGAGCGAACATAACCACACCGTTTCTTGTGCTAAGCTGGTCCCAAAACCAAAGGAGACACTTACCTTTGGCACTTCACAGCCCTTTCGCGCCACTGCTCACCAGAAGCGTGGGAAGCCAAGTTTTCAGGACAGGAAACGCAAATAGAGATCCGACATTAGATCTGGAGCCTCCAATGCAAAGTGCAGCAGACCTCTTGGAGGAGTTGCAAATTCTGCCCACTCAGCCCGCTCACGATCTTCAGATAGCTGACTATATCCCCGAACTCCCCACCATTCCCCTCCCAAACCAGATTACTGCTTGCTGACTGGAACGATATCTGACAAATTGGAAGATTCTAACCAAGGACCCATGGACTCTGAACACTGTATCGGGCTACGAATACCATTTGTAATACCGCCACGGCAGTGACGACCTCGTGTAACCTCTACAACAAACAACCAGAAGACACTTCTCTTGAGAGAGGCAATTCGGACACTCATTTCAATGGGTGCGGTCAAGGAAGCGGAACCTCACCTCAAACAATTTGTATCATCACTTTTCTTGGTGGGAAAGGGAAAGGACACGGGGGAGTTCCGCCCTGTGATAAACTTCAAAACCCTGAACAGGTTTCTTGTGAAGGAAAAATTCAAGATGGAAGGCCTGTACACTGCTCGGACCCTTATTCGGACCAACGATTTCATGGTCAAACTGGACCTGAAAGATGCATATTATGCAATCCCAATGCATGTGGACTCCAGGTAGTACCTTCGGTTCATCTTCGAAGGGAGAGTGATGGAGTTTCAATGCCTTCCTTTTGGTCTATCAACTGCACCTCGAGTCTTTACAAAGATTTTGCATCCAATCATTGCCCACCTTCGCTCCCGGGGACTCAGATCAGTGACTTATCTCGACGACCTCCTTATCCTCCACCAGAAACAGAAGATCTTTTTGCATATTTTTCATCGTGTTTTAAAGCTACTCACCTCTCTGGGGTTAATTGTGAAACAAGCCAAATGCTCACAAGCTCTAACCCAGAATCTTGTGTTCCTGGGAACAGTGATCGACTCTGTTCATATGACGATATCACTCCCGGCGGAGAAGATTCAGTTGATAGTCAGTTCCTGCAGAACACTTTCCAGGGAGCGGGTGACAACTCTGGGAGCACTGTCTTCGTTATTGGGCTGCATGAGTCATGCAGCTCAGACTGGACTATGGGTGGCTCCTCTGCACTATCGATCCCTTCAGTGCTGCCAAGTCGACACCATCCACCGGCTGGGGTGGAGGAGGAAGGCGAGGGTAGAGCTCTCTCCTGCAGTCCTGGAGGACCTGAAGTGGTGGTTGACCCCAGCACTTCCCAGTTACAACAGACAGGACATATGCCCCCCCTCCTTTCGATCTTTTAATCCGAACGGATGCATCATTGAAGGGTTGTGGGGCAACCTGTAATGGAGCTGTAACAAGCGGGCGTTGGAGCCCACAGGAGGCGACCCAGCACATCAACTGCCTAGAACTGAAAGCTGCTCTCCTTCCTCTTCAGTCCTTCCTGAAAGACTTGCCAGTAGCACCAACGCATATACCTCTGGAGATGGACAATAGCACCTCGGTGCCATATATCAACAGACGGGGCGGGACACAATCTCCATCACAGTCCCTACTCGCACTGGAAATCTGTTCTCTCTTGCTGAGCATGGGCTCTTGGCTGACAGCACGACATCTACCAGGTGTACTAAATGTCGAGGCAGATGCTGCCTCAAGGGAACTCAATACTCGCACGGTGTGGTCTCTCAAGGAGAGTGCCTTCGAGGAAATAGCGGCTCGATACTACATGCCGGAGATAGACCTGTTTGTGTCAAGACTCAACCACAAAGTTCCACTATACGTCTCTCGCTACCCGGATCCGGGGGCGGTAGCAGTCGACGCTTTCAGACTGGACTGGAGCCAATGGAGAAGTTTTATACACCCCCCTATTGTTCTACTACGTCGTGTGCTTCAGAAGGTGAAGGACGACAGAGCCACTGCCTTGCTAGTTGCACCCCATTGGCCGGGCCAATCGTGGTACCCTCAGCTCCTCCTGATGCTCAAGGACTCTCCCCTAAGACTTCATAGGGAGATTTCTCTGCTGTCTCTTCCATTCGACCCGGAAGTAGTCCATCCGCTTTGGCGCTCCCTCCGCCTGACTGTATGGCCGATATCAGGAGATCATACCAAGCAGCAGGCTTCTCACCACAAGTGATAAAGGTTTTACTGGCATCATGGTCTGTTTCATCAAAGAAGCGTTATCAAGGTCCCTGGAAGGTCTGGTCGAGTTGTTCACGGCCAGGGGTCTTTGTCCCCTTTCGGCCCTAATAGCAGAAGTTCTCAATTTCTTAACTGAGCTTGCAGTGCAGCATAACTGCAAACACAGAACTGTTTGCAGTCTATAAATTGGTGATTTCCCAAGCCCGTTCTCATGGAGTTGAGCCCCCAATTGGTTAGCTCCCGGCAGGTTCCGTTTTATGAGAGGCATCTTTCGCTTGAGCCCTCGAAGACCACGCTTTAATTACACTTGGGACGTCAGGCTGCTGCTAGAATACCTCTCTACCCCTGAGCCCCTTGGCTCCTTGACTACCAAGCAACTTTCATTTAAGCTGGTATCACTTCTGGCATTAACTGCAGCTGCCAGGGCATATGAAATAGTGAAACTTTACTTGTCCTCATTGTCCAGGAAGACTGAGAGCTGGGAATTTACACTACTGTCACATGTGAAGGCCTGCAGACCTGGTCATCCTCCTCGGACGATCTACCTTCCTTCTTATCCCACCAATCCCAAGATCTGTGTGATAAGGACTCTGGAGGCCTACCTAACTAGGTGTGAGACAAGAAGGAAGACAATACGTCTACTTATTTCCTACGTGCGCCCTTATGGAGCCATATCAACCCAGACAGTGTCTAGATGGGTACGAAATTCCCTGAAGTTGGCGGGAGTTAGTCAACAATTTACTGCGCACTCAACCAGAAGTGCTTCCACTTCTTCAGCTGCGAGCGCTGGTCTTCCACTGGAGGAGATTATGAGGGAAGTAGATTGGTCTTCTGCTAAGACATTTGAACAGTTTTATCACGAGCCGGCTACCAGGGGTGACTTCGCTTGCACAGTCCTTAATACTCGCTCAAGCTGAACATTGCTGACCTGAACAACCTCTCTGGAGGTGAATGCCCTGTTGAACTTGGCGGTAACTTTAGCAGACTACCTTGTTGAGAATATTTTCTTTAGCTGTGGTCTCAGTAACTTTACTATCTGACGGTTAAGATAATTTTTTATATCATTTAAACATGTTCATATCACTTTCAAGTTCGGAAGAGCTATGGCAGTACTGCGGTTTCGACGTCTGCATCTCTATTGGGAGTATCAGTCGGAGAAGGAGTGAAGAAGAATTGATATTTCCCAGGAGGGTCAGTTTACTTACCTGAAAGGGAGATGTAGCTCTTCTAACTCCTTCGTAGACTGATACGAGCAATACACTTCCCCAGTCTTGAGTTTTACACCTCCTCCCCTCCCTGCTGCTGCCATACGCTACCTACGCACTACTCTCTCAGAGGAAGTTAGGAGCGCCTGCAACTTTTTTAATGTGGTACCCAGACCGCGCGCCGCCGCGATCTGCATGTGCATTGATCGTAGCTGTCTACGTACGAAGGAGTTCGAAGAACTGCATCTCCCTTTCAGGTAAGTAAACTGACCCTCCAGGGAAACATCGATTCTTTTTAATTGGTTTATAGCAATAAGAAAAGATAACATTTAAAAAGTGTTGTGAAGTCCCTAAAAAAACGCAAATATTGCAATAGCAAATCAGCAAATTTATGACAATTTTAACACACTAAAATGTTAAAAAACAAGACTTCATTCGAAATAGAAACTAATCCCAAATTTGTTTTCATACTTCTGAACACATGGGACGTTTAGAACGAGGCAATAGAGCTTTATTTCATTGTCAATACCGCCGTTGAAATGGAATTTACCTAATTACAAATTATATGGGTCCCCTCTACTAGAAAGAAGAACCCTATCAACTGTGCCTAGCTTCCAACGTGTGGCTCTGGTGCTCACTTAGTAGTAGCGCTGAATTAGTATGTGGGAGGCACGGGTTCGAGCCCCGTTCAGGCCTGAAGTACATGCAGGCTTCAGATAATGGACAAATATTAGGGCATTTCTTATAGGCCAAATAAAAGCTATTCTTCGTAAAATTATGGTAAGTGACTGATAATTACTATAATAGCTCGTCTATCAGGTTGCTAAAGTCTGTTGATAGTGGACCTATCCAGGATTTAGGTTAAACATTTTATATAACGTATATTTTTGTTGTCATTTTCTTCCGGCCAACGCAAATTTAAGTTTTGAAATAATTTTCCGTAAATTGTTTTCGACACACGACACATTTCGAGAGTCAGTCAATGTTCTCGGATGGTTTGCTAAGCACTCGAGAAGCTAGAGTTTTCTCGGCTATCAGAGTCAACTTGTATTGAAAATACTGAGAAGGTGCTCTCGGTTTGTCATGAAATAGTTATTCAGTCAATAGCTTTCTCTATACGTGGAAGATAACCACAAACGTGATTGTTCACATCAACATATCTCTTCTGATTCTTTTGAATAAAGTATGACGATTAGACATGTGATATTGTAGACCAGTTTTTTCTAAATCTTGATTTTTATAAGCTGGAATGGTTCAAGTCATGAAATGTTGCTGCGTCGTAATCGGTTTTTATGCCAAGTAAATATTAAAGGGCTATGACACTATAGAGGCTTGGGTAAGAGAGAGTTGAGGTTATTTATTTTTGCACGGCAAAAATTGAGAAACCAGAAACTAGGGAAAAAGAGTTGACCCCTAGTGTGTAACCGATAAAAGAGTAGTGTAATAAGTCTAAGCATCATGAAAAAAAAAACATTTTAAGTCCTTTCGAGCAACTGAGGTCTAGATGGATTTTGGGTTCGGAGAACTATAACTCTGACACCATCTTTTAGAATGGCTGAGTTTCTGAAGGTAAGAAGTCCAATTTGATAATTTTTTATATTGCTTGCGTTAGGGGAAAAAGGCCCATGAAAGGTGTTCCTCTGATCTGTTTTAAAACCAACAGGGATTAATAATAACTGAGATCAGATTGTGATAAAAAAGAACAGTAATTTGAAGTTAAATATGTCCTTTTGATCAAGAGGATATAAACAGTTTATTAGTTAAACTCTCCTTGATTGATATTGTTACCTTGAACTGGGTGAAAATAAAGGCTGAAAGTATTGCGATTGATAACTATGAGAATGAGATTTCTGTTAAAGTTTGTAACCAGGCTTTGGTAAATGTGCGTTACATGTGTTACATACAGGATAGTCAACTTGGAGTTGTTAGTGAAGACTCCAGGTGGTAGCTCCCTGATTTGGTTTCTACCTAAGTCCCTAAGAAATTGACATAACTAAATTAAAGATCTCTCCTCATCAATGGGTAATTATGATTCCAAGAGTGTGTCTATATCATTATGTCCTTCTGACCATTTTGTTTTAATTGGTTCATAGTAATAAGAAAAGATAACATTTAAAAGGTGTAATAAAGTTCCTTAATAAACGCAAATAATAATAAATAATAATAGCAAATCAGTAAATTACTAACAATTTTAACATGCTGAAATGTTAAAAAAAGAAAACTTCATTCGAAATAGAAAATACCTCCAAACTTGTTTTCATATTTCTGAACACATGGCACGTTGGGAACGGGGCAAACTTTAGAGGGTTAAATAATGAAACTTCTCTTTTCAGGCTTATTTATGGCAACTGCTAAAATTTCAGCAGAAGAAGAATCCTCTCAACTGTACCTCGCTTCCAACGTATACATGTAGCTCTGATGCTCACTTGGTAGTAGGGCTAAATTAGTATGTGAGAGGCATGGGTTCGAGTCCCGTTGAAGCCTGAAGCATATGCAGGCTTCAGATAATGGACAAATATTAGTGCATCTCTTTTAGGCCAAATAAAAGCTATTCTTCGTATAATTATGATAAGTGACTGATAATTACTTTAATAGCTCGTCTATCAGGTTGCTAAAGTGTGTTGATAGTAGACCTATCCTGGATTTAGGTTAAACATTTTACTACTGCAACACTCTTTTCTTTGGCCCACCTAAATATCAACTCCATCGCCTTTAGAAAGTCCAGAACGCAGCAGCTAGAGTAGTTTTTCAATTGTCTAAGTTCCACCACATAACGCCTGCTCTTTTTGACATACACTTGCTCTCTTTAGAGTTCCGAGTCCAGTTCAAACTGCTTCTAATTGTCTATAAGTCCTTACATAACCGAGCTCCAGATTATATTAACGATCTTCTGTCTATGAAAACCGTGTCCAACTATTCTTATATGGATTTCAAATAAAAAAAACTCCCTGCAACTCATGGATTGAAGAAATTTCCGAACCACTTGCAAACTGACAACATATATCTAACAATTGCGTGACGCATAAGTCACGCAGTGGCGACCATGTCTATTCATTTCTACAAAATTAATGCTTACGGAGAAAACAAAAACAACTTCTATCGTGTTGCAAGTAATTTGAAGACGTTATTTATAGCTACATTCAAGCATTTATTATTACCACTGAAGCTGACAAACTGCAAATGATAAAGAAAACAGTTCTTTTCTTTAAGTCGCCGACCTCGCCGAAGAGAGAAATTTCTATGTATTTAAAACTCTCGTATGCATAGCAGCACAAAAAACCCCAGAAAACAGCCCTACGAACGGTAAATTTATCATTCTACTTCGCAGTTTTTAAAAATTAAATGTCTATTTCACTTAGAACACATAACTAAGCTACCCTACTTTTCACGCGACACTGAAGTAAATATATAGAAAAATCCGTAGTTTATTTTAGATTTAAATGGTGATTCTACTTTGTTCGTGAAAACATAGGGAAGACATTATTCAAAAAGTCTGTGGAATAAGTAAGCTTTTCCCTGCTTTTGCAAGTACAAACGAGGCCTCCAAAAGTGGGCTAAATTCGACCTTCGAGTGACGCTAATTACGCGTGATAGGTCTTGGTTTGTATTACCTATAAGCCTAACTAATACCAGAATATAAGCCAATTCGATTTTTGGACTGTTGCCGGTGATTTTTGGATTTGTCTGATTTTTAGTGACATCTCTTAACATCTACAAAATACATTATATATTAGTGCCTAAAAATGTGTCTTATGATTTCTGTAATGGCCGATATAAGAATGCGACTTTTTACTTACAGCTCTCGCAGCTTGACCAATTGAGCGAAAGGTTCATTTTGCAACTTCTTGATATTGTTATTATGTAGCCATCTGGAAGAGTTCAAACTTTGTCTTACTATCACATGAGAAACAACCACTTCCGTATTAGTAAAGAGGGGGATGAGGTGGAGAGGGGAGTCGAAGCCATACAGTTATAGAGAGAAAGATTTCAAAGACGATCAAATTTCAAGAATGCGAAAACAATAAAACAAAGTAAAACTTATACACCGCAAAAAGGTAAATATAAAATTTTCAAAACCAAAACCATCAACATCCTGTGGTAGCACTATTTTGGAGATTTCAGTGTCTGAAAAGATACTTTAATGAGGCAAGGTTACTACCACCTCTTTAATTGCCGCCAATCTACAAACCATCCCACCCTGTTTCACTGCTCTTATAAAAGACTTTTTTCGCTATGTGGTCACCTGGTTTGAATGGGTAAAAATAAGAATTTAAAATGGCTGTATAAGTATTTGCTGTAGATAACATCTTATGGGCGAAATTCCACCTTTACCCTCCAAAATTATCGTATTCATAGATAAATCAACACTCAAATGACTGAAGTAATGTAGAAATCTCTGTCTTAAACTAAGATTAAAAACAACCTCAAGCTGGAAAAACAAGCTTGTGAGCAGACGATCATTCACGATCGCAAAAATGCATGAAACCGACATAAAAGGGGAGCAAATGTATTACAAGAAGAACATTTTGGCGATTTTTTTTATTTGAGTTTAAAATTAAGCTATATTTTGTCCAAAACTGTAAAGTTTTTTTTTGTTTGTTTCGCGATATATTGGTGCGCTCTGGTTATATGATTGGCAGCAGGTCAAGGTTCTCAAACGACTGTGCAAAAGGCAGTCGAACATTTCTCTGAAAATTTAACAAATTGAGAGAACCTACACAATCCAAACTATTATATGTCGATGAGGAACTGCTAAATGATCTCGAGGAGATTTATAAATCTCATATCTAGAGCTCGATTTACGCTGACTCAGAATGCTATAGGAAAATTGATTACCTGACGAGGGAATTCCGCGTTAAATTGCACGCGAAAACCGATATCGCAGGAATCGCGAAGCGATGAGTGCGTTATCGGTTTTCAAGTGCAATTTAACGCGAAATTCACGAGTCAGGTAATCAATTTTCCTTGAATCGCATAACTGAATGACAATTATTTGTAAAAATTCACCACAGGCGACTGACATTAGCTGAATCGGTGGGATGAGCATTCGACTGAAAGTTGATGGAAATATTCACTGGAGAGTTGTTGAACGATACATTGGTGAACAATCCACCTAGAACTCTTGCTGCTAGATCATCAATGCCGTTATTCATTGTTGTTATGTTATTTCCAACTACCGATGGAAGTGCAAGGCTGTTGACATAAATTTCTCGCAAAGCTTTAGATGGCCATGGTGCGTGGACCGTCGCTGGCGTTGGCAGCTGTGACAATCGTGGTGGTACGACTGAAAACCCAGTCAGCTTGCTTGACATCCTTCGTTGTTTTTCCTAAAAGATTATGGCTGCAGATGGATATTGAACCCGGATTGGCGTGACCTGTTAGCTCGGAGATTGTTTTTTCTGGGCCGTGTTCACAGGATTTTCTCGCTTTCGGGTTGTAGCGAGCGCAAGAGATTTTTCATGCCTCTCCACGAATTTGAAGTTCAGCTCAAAACAAGGAAGAACCTCAGGCTCACTTTCAAAACGCTTTGTTTCTTTTTGCTCTTTAGAAGGTGACAATGGTTTTAAAAACATTTTAAATTGACTTTGTAACAATTTGACGATAGTTGTTGTGGTTAGTGACGTAGATACGAAACAATTTCACATAGCCTCGTTTTCAACTCGCAATTCCACGCTGTATACCTCGCTTCGTTAACCAATCAGAATGCGAGATTTTATTCAATGATGCGATTCTAAAAAATAGGTTAAGGTCGACTACCGATCACGGTTCTTTAATAACTAGATGAAAGGCAGTCGGAAATATTTCCAAAAAAATTTAGGATTAAACCTTTACATTTTGAACAATCATATATCGAGAAGGAGCTACCAGGGTTCCCGAGGAAATTGATGACTTTCATGTATAATATAACGCTCAGTTTACACTGGGCTACGTGTCAACATCCATTATTTCATTCCAATTTCAACTGGCATTACAAAGGGAAGGATACACTCATCAGGATACTGTCAAATTTTGTGAATAATGTAAACAACAGACTTTATAAAGGAAAGTGTCACCATTTGTCACCACAAGAGGGCCAAGACGAGATGAATTTTAGTTTTCCCTGCCTTCTTTCAAAGATGTAAATTGTCCGTGACTCAGAGCGAAACTCCCTGTCTTTTCCCACGCCTTGAAGTAATTCATTTTGGCCTGAATCTTCCTGACCTGTTATAATTATGCCTTAAATCAGGGTGGAAACGAAACACTAAATTTTAATGACCATAAAAAGAAAATAAGAAAATAAGCAACGACAGGAGTCACCCGCTTTCAATCTCCTAGTGCTTGGAATCCTCGTCTTCGGAATTCTCAGAGCATACTTTGGTACTAGATGTTATTCATAAGTCTTAATCTTGATCTTATTTTATTCTAAAAGTCCACATCTGTTTAGAAAAAAATCTGAAAACAACCGTGAAATTTAGAAATCGTGACGAGGCAAAATTACTTTTCAGCGTTTCTGACCATATATTCGTGCATGTCAGACTCAAATTCGTGCGACCACAAGTTGAAGTATATAGCAGGGATGCTTCAATTCTGAAACTTACCCATTTCAAACCATTTGACCAATCTGTGACGTACGAAGCTAAAAAGTAGCTAAAAAGTAGCTACATCCAGTGAGCATAGGGCGTTCAGTAATTCGTAACTCAACGAGCGTCAATGTCATCAGTAGCATTAATATTGTCTACTTACAAAACGGCCAGCTCAATTATGTTATCAAAGACTCCAAATGGTAGTTCCTCTATCTGGTTGTAATCCAAGTCCCTGAATGGAGGATATATCCTTGATTAAGGTCAAACGTTTCATGAATTTTTTTGTTGATATGTATGTTCTCTCTGCCTCCTCCCCCCGCCCCCAACACACACACACACCCACACACACACACACACACACATACACACACGCACACCCCTTCCGCCCTCTGCGCATTACAAAAAAGAAGAGTAGAAATGCTTACAATTTCGCTGTAGAAAAGAGCAAGTGCTGTGGAACTGACTGTAAATGTTTTCCGTTACATTCAATGCGAGTTACTGTGTACATAACTCCAACTGCGGTGGTACATCGGCAGGGATCTGGGCACCCTAGTTAATGAAAAAAAAGGGGTTCGTATAAACCTATTGTTTGTTTCAAGCTGGTGGGACTCTTTGGTTGTACTTGCGGAAGGAATGTATCTGAGTACTCTAAAAAGTAACTTCTGGTTATCTCATGAACACTCAATACTGTTCCATTGTCAGGAAAGAAAATGTGTTGTTGTGACTGTAAATCTATCGTGTCAGTTTCTCAGTTGCAAAGATAGGATGAAACTTTTTCGGATTTGTTCATTTTACAAGTGAGGAATGGAAAATTTTCGAACGTGCAGTATATTTCTCTCTCAGTGTGATTGAGAAAAGGAATCATATTTTTGTAACTAAAACTCACCTGCAATGGCTAAGCGGATTTCTTTCTTGTCAAAACCATCTCGTTTCTTCACCTCATAACTGTAATTGTCGTTATTTTCATCAGTAATGTTCAGCTGATACATTACACTGTACTGTTCTGTACCACTGTGCTGTTCCTTCTCCAAACAATGAAAGGTGCCGGTGCACCTTGCGCTGGACACCACAGGGATGAAGTGTGGTCAAAAAGTACAGACTGACTCTTGGCCACATTATTCAGGTTAGGCTCGACTGATGGAGAAAAAAAAAGATTGCTTAAGCAGTTGAATTTTTTGTAGTGTACTTATCTGCTATTTATCCCTTGTATTCACTTCATATGATGAGTAATTTAATTGAAACAATAGTTACCGGTTGTGTTATCTGTTTTACTGCTGAGGGAATAAGTCATCCTGTAATAACCAGTGATCCAGAGAAGGGAATCACTATATGAGAATCTTAACCATAAGTTCTGTCCACTGGATCGTACAATGCCAGAAATTTTCTCTCCACAAAATCTTCCAAGAAGATTGGCAGACTTGTTGTATCCATTACGAACCTCAAGGTACATATCATAAATACAGGATATTGGAAATGAAGTCTCCATGGTGAAATTTAGTTCCAAATAATGTCGTTTGGGAGCTTGCAAGAGTTGACTTGACTGAGACAATGGGTCAATTCTCTCTAGGCGTACTTCCACTATTATCGCAACTTCATGTAAAATCAAGAGAAAACGAGTGGATATTTCACCAAAGCTATTAAAACATAGTATCCCGAACGTTTAGGAGAACGCTAATCTCGATATGATGTTCTCAATAAAAGCTATATAT